>NC_025994.2:114380046-114513549 GCF_000442705.2 Elaeis guineensis
TTTTACTTCGTAACAAGGAAAATTAATACAAATATGACGAAGCATGTGAAAGAAAATTTTAGGTCAAAGATATAACAGCCATGTTTGGACTTGCTAAAACCAAATTTTAGTTAACAAGAATCAAGGATAAGAGAGTTGTGTCTGGTATGAGCCCATACACAACATAAAGAAATAACTAATGGACAAGTTCTCTCCTTTCATTTTACTTCATGCAACTCATAGTAGGCTCTCTACATGGTGAAGTGCATCTCATAGTAGGCTCTCTACATGGTGCATGTCTCACTTTATATAGTTTAATTCATAAACTTGAAGGAGATGTTTGGTTGGGGGCAGTTGGGGCTTGGAATTGGAATGGGAATGGGAATGAAAATGGGTAACTCCCATTCCAACTATTTGGTTGGGGGAAATCCCAATCTTATTCTGATTTTGAGGAAGAATGAGATGGCTCAATTCCCCTAAAATTTAATCCCAACTCTCCCCTAAGGATTCAAATCTCGATTCTAATTTTGATTCTGGTTACAAACCAAATGCTTCAGGAGATATGACCATTCCGGTTCCCATTCCAATCCATTCCGACTCCGATTTTGATCGCGAACCGAACACCCCCTAAGGTGTTTCACCTCAAAGGTGAAGCATCAGACAAGGGGAATCCAATAAGCCTTTCATAGCCAATGGTTATGCTATGGTTCTTGAAATGCAATGCAGCTCTACAATCTTCTATTTTGTCGAAGGATGGATGGGAGGATTTTCGTGCATACAGCAATAATATGATTGAAATAAATATCAAGAACGTATGATACTTTACAAAAATCAGTCTGTTGACAATATAATAAATGATTCACATGTATAACCATTGGCAACTAAGTTTGCCACATCTATATGTCATTTATGAGTCCATTTAGCTATTCATCCCAAAAATTTCTGTATCTGTTAAAACATGAGTCTGCAGAAATCTGGGTTGTTCGATGGAAAATAAAAAAGGAAAGAAAGGCATTATGGTTTCTTAATGATGTGAATAAGAGAGCTATTCCTTAAAGTTATAGCAGCAATTCGTTTATAGATATAGCAGTATTAATATAAAGTACTGTGACTACCTTGGGAATGGGTGGTGGCTTGACAGAGCATGCTTTAGAAAGGTCATTGCAAAGAAAATTAACCAATGAATCAATTGAAGGCTTTGTGCTATAAAGAAATTCAGCAACATCAGTATCTGAGTAACCCATGACCTGCAAAGAAAAGGAAAAGAAGAGGTGAAGGGGTTGAGCATCAACAACCGCAAATATTTTGTTATATTAAATATCAACATACAATGGATGTCAAGTAATTGTTCTGATAACCAAGAAGGATAAAATAATTTTGTCCCGCATGCACAACTGCACCAATTAGTAAACAAAAACACCCAATAGGTAACAAGCACTCCCCCAGGATGAATCTTTTTTCCACTTAGATAGTGAGTTTCCATCTCGCCACAGCATCAAATTCGACCAATTCTACAGGTAAAAAGGATTTCAGTCAATTCATGCAAAAGCAAGTCTTAGACCCAGCCATGAGGGATATATGCAACATGGACAGCTGAATTGCTCCTTGAACATTTTCATTCACTAGAGCAGCCAAACTATTGTGCCAAACCATGAATTTTCAATACCTTCATCACTGGGTCTCAGGACTGAACAGCCTCCACAGTATTTAATCAACAAAGAGATGTCAACGACCATAATTGGGTTCATTTTCTAAGCAGTGAAGAAGGCAAAAAGAAAATCCATTTTAGTGTTAAATCTGATAGCTAAGTTCAGGCACAATGATGTAATTTAATGGAAGATAGTTTTTTTTTTTTATTTAATACTTTTAATTGGCAAAAGACAAAATGGATTTAGCATGCAATCATGCAGTGATCACCAAGTTCCTAAATGGAATCCAAATTTCTAAACGGAAATTATATCTAAAATAAATGACATTTCAAAGACCAGTTATTACTTCCTCATCCATCTAATATATCATTCTTTCCATACTACAGAAGAATTTACATAAAACTAGAACATGATGTTTACTTTCTATGCGATTATTTCTTCAAAGTAGCTCTGTAACTTGAGATATATGGCATAAAGACAACAAAAAGTAAACATACATACCTTTTTACCCTGAATTCCACAGAATCATAATTCCAATCAATGGTCACAACAAATGCAAGTTTTTTACCTCTTGACAAGCACGCTCGATAGTCTTGCATTCTGAATTACATTGTCCCTCAATGCCTTGCTCAACAAGCTGGTGAGGTAAAAAAGAAGACTAATTTAATAAACCAGGCAATGGAATGCCTTTAAGAATAGTTGCCATACACACACGTAAAAAGAATACATGTGGCAAAAGGATGTAAGCATAACAACATAGGAACAACAAACCACTATAAGGAAAAAGGAAAAAGATCTATATATTCTTGAAATTGCACTTACATGTCATGTCTTCTTACCCAAGAGAATATATCAATCAAAAAAGGATGGTGAAAGAAAATCTAACCATGACCAGCAAGTCTTATATGTCTTAGTCTTCATGGATGATTCTAAGGCAGTGATTGTCATCAAGGCTACATTTTCTTTATTCTTATTATATAGTCATTTAAATCTAGGATGCAAAGTTTAAAGAAAGGTTATAGCAGATCAGCATGAAGACAAATAGTCATCAAAAAAGAAAAAAAGGAAAAGAAAAAAAATTGAGAGGAAACTTCAGAAAAATGAGCATATGAAAGCGAAAAGACAAATCTTCCAGGAAGGGGTATATAATGTCAGAGTAAGTAGAACTCATCAACATCTCAACTAACCAAAATCAATGATCTAAACCCACGAAACAATACATATGGTAATAAAGCACTAGATTATCAGGTTTCAGTTCCTTAACTTCCTAGATTTCTGCTCCTTCCAAAGGTCCTATCAACACCCCCAAAATAAGATTCAGGATCTTTCAAGAAAAAAACAATGATACGTTATTGAAATCAAAATGGGGCGCTGTTGCAAACTTTTAAACGATCAAGAATCAAGTGCCAAAGTACTCTCAGAAGGTTAGACTGGATATCCTTCCATGCATAACCACTTATACAGTCTTGTATGATATATGTAACAGAATATAACTGATATTACCGAAACTATAAAAAAAAAAAACACACAAATAAGTAAATGTTCCAGTATAACAGTAGTGGCTCATCTTGTGCCTCCAGCGCATATTTCTAGATTCTGCACCATGGGTTCAAAGATGGCCTAGAATCTGTAATAATAAGTAAAAGGTGCAATGAATCCAACAAAACAGAAGATCTAGGTAGCTTTTTCACTGCAGGAGGAAGAACATTCGCTACAATTTCATGCTTTCTGGGCCCACTAGAGCCCATTTTACAGCTCCTACGACAACGAAGCAAGTTAGCTTCTTCATCGATCATGTTAGGATTTGATGCCTCGAGATTCAGCCCACATTGAGCCCACAGCGAGGTTCGCGGCGAAAAACGGAGTCCAACGAGACCAAGATCACCTGAAACGGAGCTCGGATGGAGGAGATACGAGCTTTTGAAGTCGGCACGACATTCGAGGCGGCGGAGGACCGCCGGCGACCGGCGGCGGGCGGCAGCGGCGCGCGGGACGCGCGATCCAGGCCCGCGGCCCAGGCGGGCGTGCGGCCCAGCTGGGCACGCGCAGGCCCGCGCGCAGGCGCGGGCCGGCCCAGGCCCAGCGGCCTGCTAGCCCCTTTGCCCCGGTCCACGGCGGGGCCTGTGGACCGCGTGGGCGTTTCCCACGCGTTTCTCGCGGTCCACGGCATTATTCCGTGGACCGGAGCGTGATCGGAGGGCCCAGGTGATTTCCGGTGACGATCCGACGGTTCAGGAGGTTGATTTGGCTTGTTTATGACTCTTAAACCTAATCTAATTAGGTTTAAACCATGTTTAACCCTTAAAAAGGGTCCTGTGACGAACAAACAGTGAGGTGGTTCGGATTTGCGCCGTACGAACCCGAGAAGAGAGAGAGAGGCGAGAGTGCTGAGAGAGGAGCAGGAGGCTCCTGGACAGCGGTCGCCAGGCACTTCAGGGGTTCAGGGGGGGTCTTCAAGAGAGAGAGAGCTTTTGTGAGGGAAACTTCTAGTGAGAGAGAATTGGGTGTACAAGGATTGAGGGTGAGGTCTCCTCTTGTAAATTTTTTTTTCATAGTGAAGTTTGCATGCCCCGTGAAGGCGAGCCCTTTTATGGCTGATCCACATATTTTAATTGTTTTTTCTTTTGTTTTGTTTTTTCTTTCTTCCTGCTGCATCGCGTGGTACTGAAAAGATCTTGGGAGGTGGTGTCCTGGCCAGACATCCACCCAACAAGTGGTATCAGAGCAAAGTGGTACAAGGACGCAGATTGCAATGGTGGTGAGCAAGACTGAAGATGGAGAAGACAGAAACAATCAAGATGGAGATTAACAAGTTCGATGGTAAGAGCAATTTCTCCTTGTGGCAGGCAAGGGTGAAGGACGTGCTCATCCAACAGGGATTGATCGATGCTCTCTTGTGCGATGAGAAGCCGACCACCATGGAGGTGCAGGATTGGAAACGGCTACAGATGCAGGCGGTGAGTACCATCCGCATGTACCTGACGGATGAGGTGGTGATCCATGTGCTGAGCGAGACTTCCCCGACGGTGCTGTGGTCAAAGCTCGAGGAGTTGTACATGGCGAAGTCTCTCACCAATACACTTTTCCTCTGGAAGCAGTTTTACCAACTGCGGATGACTGAGGGACAGAGCGTGCAGGAGCATTTGAGCCACTTCCAGAAGATCCTCACCGACCTTCTCAGCGTTGGCGAGAATGTTGAGGAGAAAACCAGGGCGCTAGTTTTGCTGGCGTCGCTTTCTCCTTCGTACGAGTCCTTGGTGACTGCTCTTCTAATGGGGAAGAGCACTATCAAGATGGACGAGGTCACCGCGGCGATACTCCAGAACGAGGTTCTCAGGAGGGAGAACCCAGCTTCGAGCTCAGGTGGCGGTAGTTCAGCTTTGGTGGCTTTTGAAGGAGCAGGAGGCGGTAGACGGAACGACAGGAGATCGCAACGAGGGCGGTCTAAGTCCAGAAGGGACTTGAGCAAAACCAGGTGTTATCGGTGTGAAGAGTTGGGGCATCTAACTAGAGATTGCCCTCAATTGAAAAATCGGACGGTGGCTGCTGTAACAATGGCCGGCAGCGATTTAGATGAAGATGTCCTGGAGATATCTGACGAGGTATCTACTTCTTCCCAGCAGTGGATATTAGATTCTGCATGTCCCTATCATGTATGTTGCAGAAAGGAGCAGTTTGACTCCCTGGAGAACAGTGAGGGCACTGTATATCTGCCGGATGGATCGAGCTGTGCGATCAGAGGCATTGGGACGGTCAGCTGGAGGACACATGACGGTGCAGTGAGAAGATTGGGGGAGATCCGATACATACCCGATTTCAGGTGGAATCTTATTTCACTTAGCAGACTGGATTCGAGAGGCTACAGGACGGTAGCTGGTGGAGGAATCCTGAGGGTGCTACGCGGCGATAGGATTGTGCTGGAGGGGAAGAAGGAGAGCAGAGGATATTATTACCTGACAGGAAGCCCAGTGCGAGGTGGAACTTCGGGAGCCAGACGGAGCCCAGAGCGAGGTGGAGCTCCAGGAGGCGGATCGGGCACGAGACAGGAGACTCGGGAGGACGAGAGGCGACGTCGCAAGGTGAGATTCCTATTGCCGCAGGACGATGTCCCGAGCAAATCTCAGGTCAGGAGGAGCACAGCATACAACGGAGATGGGATCGAGCAGCCTGACTCGACTCCCATGTTTGTCCATCCATGATCAGCAGGCGATTGCTCCAGGGCATGGGGGAGAGGAGATCTAGAAGCTCTCGGAGTTTGAAAGAGGCCGAATATCGAGTCGAGGTGGAGATTGTTAGGATTTGACGCCTCGAGATTCAGCCCACATTGAGCCCACAGCGAGGTTCGCGGCGAAAAACGGAGTCCAACGAGACCAAGATCACCTGAAACGAAGCTCGGATGGAGGAGATACGAGCTTTTGAAGTCGGCACGACATTCGAGGCGGTGGAGGACCGCCGGCGACCGGCGGCGGGCGGCAGCGGTGCGGCCGCAGACGGCGGCGCGCGGGACGCGCGACCCAGGCCCGCGCGGGACGAGCGACCCAGGCCTGCGGCCCAGGCGGGCGCGCAGGCCCGCGCACGCGGGCCGACCCAGGCCCAGCGGCCTGCTGGCCCCTTTGCCCCGGTCCACCGTGGACCGGGCGGTCCACGGCGGGGCCTGTGGACCGCGTGGGCGTTTCCCAAGCGTTTCTCGCGGTCCACGACATTATTTCGTGGACCGAAGCGCGATCGGAGGGCCCAGGTGATTTTCGATGACGATCCGACGATTCAGGAGGTTGATTTGGCTTGTTTAGGACTCTTAAACCTAATCTAATTAGGCTTAAACCCTGTTTAACCCTTAAAAAGGGTCCTGTGACGAACAAACAGTGAGGTGGTTCGGATTTGCGCCGTACGAAACCTGTACGAACCCGAGAAAAGAGAGAGAGGCGAGAGTGCTGAGAGAGAAAGAGCAGGAGACTCCTGGACAGCGATCGCCAGGCACTTCAGGGGTTCAGGGGGGGTCTTCAAGAGAGAGAGAGCTTTTGTGAGGGGAACTTCTAGTGAGAGAAAATTGGGTGTACAAGGATTGAGGGTGAGGTCTCTTCTTGTAAATTTTTTTTTCATAGTGAAGTTTGCATGCCCCGTGGAGGCGAGCCCTTTTGTGGCTGATCCACGTATTTTGATTGTTTTTTCTTTTGTTTTATTTTTTCTTTCTTCCTACTGCATCGCGTGGTACTGAAAAGATCTTGAGAGGTGGTGTCCTGGCCAGACATCCACCCAACAGATCAAGACCACGATTCTACACAAAAGACCTAGTAATTGTTTTGATAACGGTGGGCACATAATTACTTATTGCGAGGCATATACTACCAAAACAGCATTTCTTTATGTTGTAGAAACCATTCATATTATAATACCCTATGTAAAATGGAAGGGAACCAACCAAATTATTAAGCGAAGAATATTTACAAAATATTACAAAGTGAGAGGGAAATAATAGAAAAGGCTTCTTGAATTTCGTCAAATATAAACACTCCTCTGACTCCAAATGCAACAAACCACATCACCATTATAATTTAGTCAACGCAAAGCATCAAATCAACGTGAAATCAAAATAAAATTAACCGAACTACGAAACTCACAAATCAACTCAGAAAAAATCGTTCTCTTACCTCCAGTTTATCTCCATTCTCAACAATATCAATCTGGAGAATCCAGTCCGCTTCTTCCTTCTTCAAATTACACACGTTCTCAGCTATCTCAATTATTTGAAACTCCGAAACCTATCTCCACCCCAACCACACAAACCAAAAAGGAAAGAAAAAGAGAGATCAAACTAAAAGTTAGTCATGGGATCAAACGATCAAACAGAACCACACTTCGAATCAGGCAAGACGAGAAGGAAGCAAGAAGGGAGGAAGGAGGGACCTTTTTGGGGGAGATCTGGACCTCCTTCTTCTTGACCTGCTGGTAGATCTGGTGGGCGATCTTCTCGCAGACCTGGCACTTGATGAAGGGGATGTCTTCCTTCCGGGCGGCCGGCGATGGCTTTTTGGAGGCAGAGAGGGCGAGAGGAAGAAGGGCCGAGACGACGAGGAGAAGCAAAAAAGCGGAGAGCCCTCGGAGAAGCCTCGCCATTGTCCGCCTCCTTCGCTCTTCTTCACCGCTCCTCCTCCTGAAGGGTTTTTCTGGTAGTCGGGCTAGGAGACGACACGACCGCGGCGTGAGATCGAAGAATGGAGAGTAATGTCCGGAGACCGGACGGAAGTGAAAACGGGTTGAGTCGTGATCGAACCCGTTGGTTGCTCGCTCTGAGGAGCAAAGCTCCAATCGGGTCGGATCTAGTTCAAGCAAATTCTCATTTGGATGCAATCCATTTACAAGATATAATTAATATGTAGGGTTGGATTCTGGAAAATTCTTCCGTCTTGTACGGTAAATCGGTTGGAGTTCGGTTCCAGTTGAGGTGCATTAACGTTTTGGTTGGGAGGGAGCAACAGGAGAGAAGAAAAGAATGAAAATTAATATGTTGAAAATTTTTTTATTAAAAAAAAAAAGAAGGAGGAACATAAATTTTTTTAAGTCTGTAATTTTTTTTCTCAAAATGAAGAGATTTGTAGTAAAAAAAATTAAAAATTAATAAATTTTTTATTTTATTTTTTAATAATAAAAAATAAAATTAATATTATATTTCAATCCTAAATGTTATTTCAAACCTCCAATCTAAACCTTCCATCCGATTGAGACTTATGTGGATAAAAAAATTAATAAAAATATTTAAAAATATTTTTTTTTTAAATTTTTAGATTTATTGGATTCATTTCAAAAATATAATAATAAAAAAAAAATCATAATATTTTTTACTTTTCTTTTTCTTCTTTACTTCTAACTAGGAAGAAAAGAAATTCTCTTCTTTTCTTTCTTTAAATACCTAATCAATATATATATATATATATATATATATATATATATATATATATATATATATATATATATATATATATATATATATATATACACACACACATACATTCGCTTATTAATATTTTTTTTATTTTTTTTCTCTTCAAACTTCCAACTAAGACGTAAATGTGACTAATGGGATGGGGTTCCCCAAGAGGAAGAGTCTAATATCATGTTAGGGGCCACACGCCTGATGGTATTTCTATGGGCATTGCCGATACATTGAAGCAAAAGATAGCGGATGTTTTTAGTAGCATATATTTTATTTTGTGAGAGAACTAGATTATGATAAATATTTTCTTTTATTTCTGGGATATAACTAGATAGAGCAAATAACAACAACAACAACAACAACAACAACAACAACAACAACAACAACAACAATAATAATAATAATAATAAAATATATAAGAGTATAATTTATTATGTGATCAGGATCATGGACAAACAAATCCTAATTATGAACAAATTGTATACTACATTATTTTCTAAAAGAGAGGTGAATCTAAGCTAAGCATATCCTATGCAAGATCTTAAATTCTTATTACCGTTACATGTAAAGGATTTGAATCTAAGCATACCCTTTACCGTTAAGTGGAAGGGAAAGAATGAAACCTAATTGTTGCTGATTAGGATTCATAAAGAATGAAACACTTGAAAATTCCTTTCTTCAACTCTGAGCCCTTCATGAATAGCCATCACAAATTGATCAGAATATAAACACAACGATAACCCCAAGAGAAAAATTGTCCGATTATCACAACCATAAAGGGCATGCCAGTCCATCTGCATCTCATTTTATCATGCAAGATACTCGACAGATATTTTAGCTGGGCGTCCAAACACCCCTTGAATGACCATAGCTATTAGAGCAAAGTACGACCAGCAATGGATTATACACTGAGAAATGGTTACCTCTACACGAAAAAATAGCATCAATTTGTTTAATGCTGATTCAGCGCATCCAAAGTGAATGATTGCCATCATTTCTGGGACATCTAGGAAGAGCTTGAGGTGAATGATTAATCTGCCTCAATATGCTAAACAGTACTTCTCTGAGTATATTCCAGCCATTCTAGTTTAGATGCAGAATTAGGTAAAAGTCATACCACCATCTCAGCTTCTCTCAAATTGGTTGGTATTCCAACATCCAGCCTCATGGTAGGTTTGTACTGTTCTGGCACTCTTGCTCCACCCTGAACGCACAGCTCCACCACAGCTGGTGCCTGTCCATAGAAGTTCCTCAGCTCTCGCTGCAGCTCTGGTTCTGTTGCTGGTACATGCCACACAAACCTCGGTGGTATCAGATCATCAAGCACTGCTGCTTGCCAGCCATGCTGCCCATTCCGCTGCTGGTGCTTGAATGCCCCACAATTCTGTGCCTTGTGCCCGCTGGGTCCCACATGCACCTCAGGGCAGTAGCCACACACCCTCACCGCATACTTCCTCATCAGCCTCCCGGTACCCTGCCTAAGAGTGTCCCATGCTTCAAGTGTCTCCTCAGAAAGGGAAGCAGTCTCCTCGGCACTGGATGGTGGAATTGCATCAGAATCAGGAATTTCATCCAGAATCGGCTTATTAAATTTATCAGGCTTGGGGTCAGGCAAGTCATCTTCATCAGCATCAATGATCTCACTCTTCCTAATGCGAATGACAGGCTTCCTCCGCCGCTTGGTGGGTAAGTCAGGAAGGTCGACACCAGCCTGGACACAAAGTTCCACAATAGCTGGAACTCGGGGGATGGAGAACCTCTCCTCATGAGAGATTCGCTTACCTAGACGGTCAAAAAGATGGTAGGCCTCAATGGGCAGAAATACATCTTCTACTGTTGCATTAGTCCACTCATGCAGACCCCTGCGTTTATCTGCATGCAGGCCTCGGCATGATTTGAATGGGTGCCCAGTCTGGCCAACATGAATTTCATTGCAATACCTTGGAAAGAGAAAAAAAGAAAGAAAAGAAAACATTGTTTACTAAAGAATCTGCAAATCCTTACATACATAACTAGCTGCTTTAGCCGATCAAAAAACAAGCATAGGCAATGGGAAACAACAAAACTGACCAAACTCTACATGCACGAAAACATAAGGTTTCAACAGACATATCTGATATGGTAATAGACACCAGAATATTGGTGATATGTGCAGCCGGCTAAGACTTACCATGGTCTGACTACACATAAAGTTGGGGAGGCTACAATCAGTTGGGAGCATTTTGGTCAGTTTGGCCTCAAGTGTCAAACAGGTACTGAAGATCAAATGAAGTCAGCAACTCCAAGTCTAAGACAGCCACAAAAGAACTGCACTTTAATTGTTTCAGTTCTAACTACAGATACTTTTCATTGGTGTAGGCACAAAATCAGAAACTTGAGCATATTGAAGAAAAGATACACCAGTACATGTTTTGTGGTATCTTCACACAGAATAAGTTCTCCATAGGCTAACAAAGGCTTTATGGTTTTAACAAGAGTAGCATATAAATGGGAAGTTAAATAAATCTTACTTTAAAATGATTGATTATATATACCGACCAGCTGTATTGAATGTCAATAAAGTCTAACCGTTTCCTGAAGCATTCATTATCATTATATTTAAGTAAAACTACAAATACAACAGTGGTGCTGAAAGGCAACGCAACAATAACATTCAATGTCCGATACGATGATGCAACAATGAACTATGTCAACATTATGCAAGATGCTCAAAGGAAGAGGAATAGTGGAGAAAGATACTTGCAAGCTCGCACTGGCACTACTTTCATTAGCCTTTTCAGATTGTTTATCAACAAAATCCTTGCATTCATCACTTCATATGCAACTGGTATCAGGCTTCTAACCAGCATTCCATTTTTTGGTGGTGGCATTGGTCTTCTGGGCTTTCCCCTGGCTTTCTTTTGCCTCTCTCTTGCCGCACGCCTTAGCTCCAATATGGGTATAGGAAAGGGTTTCTTCTCCCTCTTTGAGTAATAGCGAGGAAAATCAGCATTTTGAGGGTAACTACTTTTGTCTATCACAGAACTTGGATGGTCTTGGCAAAAACACTGAGTTGGAAGTCTGAAAATCAACAAACATTTAACTTTCTTAGCACCATGCTGCAAATAAACAACAAACGAGGTTCAATTCAATGTTTACCACACCCATGGCTGATCTGATATCTTAGAACATCATATGTAAATACTTTGAAAGCATGATGATCATACATAAATTCAAAGAAAATTGATATATATTTTGATAAAGCTTAAGCAGTTCTCAAATCAGAACAAAACATACCCAGCATCCCCACAGAAATGGGGAAGGAGGAAGGAAGAAAAGGAAAGGAGAAGGAGGCGGGGATAGAGAGAGATGGAGATGGAGATTCCATGATTCTTGTGTGAGAAACAAAAAGCACTTGAAAAATCAGAAGCAAGGAAGAACAACAAGCAACATCTCCTTAAAATATTTGATGCATATCAAGCCAGAATCAAATCCCTAAAAATGATGATGCACCCTCTCTACATCTTTCAATCACATCCATCTTATCCATAGTTGGTAACTTTTTTGAACAGCACACATGACATGAAAAACAATAGCATCAGTTTGTTCAACTGGAATGAACAGACATGAAAACTGTTTATTCTTGAAAAAAGAACCATGAATCTGAGTATCTAATCCTTTTCTAGCTATTGATTTACAAGTCATATGTAAAATCTGAAATTTAATTCTTTTTTCTCAAACACATCACATCACTGGTAAAAATCCTCCTAGCTAGCTCCTTCAATGGTACCGGCATAATTTGAGAAGCATTGATCAGATTAATTCATGAAAGCTGATGATATTTCTGGTTGGTTGAGTATGCAATGTCTCATCCAGGTTCTGAGAATGACTAGGCCAGGTCATCCAAATCTACCATTTGTTGAGGTCTTGTCTTTTTTCTCTCTACTTTGGAAACAAGATCATATCTCAATAAAAGATTGCTCTTTTTTTGGGTAAAAGTAAAAACACTGTTCAATGACTTAGAAACAAGGTCGGAAAACTTCATGTTTTAATCAAGTATTCAACTATAGCAAGCCAATTACAGGTTGAATTAATGCAACTGCCTATTATCAGCAATTAACCGGACAGATTTTATGAAGGACTGAGCTTTTGGGCAAAACTCACACACCATCTGAAGTTTTGAACATTTCAGTTTCATCAAAAGTGATCCAAAACCCAGGTTGGTCACATTCCAGTTGAAACTGACTATTGGATCCTAAATTAGTATATTTATGGAAATTTTTCTCTTTCTTTGTCAATCTTTCTTTTTTTTTTCCAAATTTCAAAAAGTTTTTTGACAAATAAAACTAAAAATATGAAAGTTCTGAAATGAGTTGTAAACATTTTGATATTGGGTTGACAGAAATATAAAGAACGAGATATGTTAACAATCTAGAGCTTAAATATTGAAGAGATTTAGAGCTCCATATGAAAGATTATCATCAAACTAGAAAGATATATTATACTCTAAAATAACATGAAAAATATTTGTGATCTTCATCAATTTTTCAAAAAAATGTTTTTCTGACTATTTCAGCACAGACCATCAAAGATGAATAACAAGCACGCCTACGTCCTAAACACTACATCATATACTAAAAAAAATGTTTAATTTATTTTGTCGACTTGCTTTAGGTTTTTCTTATTTTGATATTTCCCAATTTTTCATATTCTTGAATTTATTTGGCAAAAACTTCAGTGCTAAAACTTCAAAATTGAAACTGAACCTGAGTTTTCAGACCTCACTCCACAATCTACTTCGAAGACAAGATCATCAGCATATTAACTAAAGAACTCCATATGGAATCATGCAGTTACTCAAATAATTATTTAGCTTTAGTAATCAGATAATGCCATTTATATTCACTGTATAACATCCTTATGTGGTCATCAGGGTATGAATTGCAAGCCAAAGGGGCGCAGCAACAGCAATTCCTAGCCTTCCTTGTTCTATCAATTGTTTCACCATTGCCTATTTTAAGCTCAAACTTATATACACAAATTCAATGCATGGATTATACAAGAACATGTATGGGTAGCAGGGTAGGGGTGAGACAAAGTTATAATAAGTAAATCAAAATGAAAGAACACACTCCAATTCCACCTATAATCTCAAATTTTGCTCCAACAAATGCATCAACAGATGATAATGTGAACAGTGTCAAGAAAGATACTGGTGAGAATGATTGATAACATGCCAAACATAGACATTTTGTCTATATTTGGCTGTTCAAATCATATTACGAAATTAGAGTTCTAGTTCTTCTAAACCAACATAATGTCCTTTCTAAGATTGAATATTCATGATAGCATAACTAATAATTTGTTGTAAGTTTCCTATTTAGAGTGTTTCCCTCAGGTTCAATAGTGGGGGAAAAAGTATCACATTGTAGGTTAATCGCTAGGAGACACTAGCTATTGTCAGATTGTGCTGCCAATTATATATTTACTTTTCAATGATATATGCATCATATTTGGAAACTGTTTCCATCATGAGAATTGAGAATAGAGTGTGCCTCTTAAATCATATAAGTAGTAGACTAACTTATTGCAATTTTTTAGTTTTTACCAATATGCTTCATGTAACCTTTAGTAGTTATGACTCAGCCAAGTCAATAATTAATTCCTTCAACAAACCTAATCTAAAACATATGAGTCATCGGAGTTGCAATATTCTTTTCTAGCCATGCTTTAGTACAAGCATAACCTAAACTAGTAGTGTTGATGCATAGCCATGAACTTTATCACGTACTTCAAAATGATGACTTTATTGGAACACCTTGTTTTAACTTGTTTTATATACATCAAAAAACCAATTAGGCTGATGCATTCCCTATGCCTCACACTTTCCTGTCAACATTGACACCTATTAGTTAGGATCCAGTTGAGAAAGCTACAATAATCTCAAAATCAGCTAAATTACTTTTGCACACGGTCAACATCCAGCAACCAGAAATTGAAGCACAATCAAGGGCATGTCCATTTCAACCATTTTACAGCACTATGTAGATCTTCGTATCCATATAACAAGGAGGGACAGCAACAAGAATCATTTTGAATTCATATAATTCTTTTTTCTAAAAAAAACCATAATATTATGCCTTGAAAGCAGAAACAGAGCATCATACAACTCTAGCTGAGGGCCCACATAACTCATGGGAGTGGAAAAAACGAGATGACCTGGCACGCTGACAATCTTTGCGTGCACCCTTGACAGGAGCCACATCCAGATTTAGCTGCTGCTTGATCTGTTAATGTGTTTAATGGAAAGACAACAATTTATTAAACCATCAGAAAATTGAGAGGACAAGCAAAGGGGACTATTGAAGATAAATTTTTACTTGTTATAGAAAGACAAGCATGTAAGAAATCAAAAGTAATACTGTATTGCCAACTACAGCCAAAAAACTGAAGAGTGACTTTTTTGTTTCCACCATGTGCACAAATATATCCGACCAGGTTATGACAATTGACAGATACAAACCTAAGCTAGTGAAATAGAAGATATTAGACAAGGTTGCATCTTAGTCATATAGTTTCCCTGAAGTGAATGGAGTTGTCATATAGTTTCCCTGAAGTTAAAATGGAGTTGTATATAACGAATTTCTAGCTGTAGTAGGTATAGTTTTGACATCAATGATATGCTTACTCATTAACATTCAAGGCCATTTTATGGCTACACTCCACTTTTGGTTTTTTCTCTAGCATGTTCGTTCTCATATTCTTGGGATTCATATTTCCATTTCATGTTATAATTTACTATTAGAAACGAAAAAGAATTGTAGAAACAATACACAACGGCACTTATTTCCTTTTTTCACCCCCAATCTTTGTCAAGTCCTCGACAAAGTGTATTTCAATCCTTGGTCATTATTTTCATCAACCTCTTCTTAGACACATTATTCAACTTGATCACGAGACACTTCCTCATCATGGCTCTTTTTGGCAAACCTCTAAGATGGTTTGTCCATCTCGAAGACATTTTTCCTCCCTTTTCTGCACGGATTCTAGTGCTACTTGTAAGCTCTTTAATTTCCCATCCCTCCTGAGAACAAGTTCTTCCTAATCAATCACATATTCAAAATCATCATCTTCGAAACCTACATTATTTTGGAAGGGGGAAAAAAAATCCACAACGTGAGGGTTACATTCCATCGACGGATTACAAGAGCAACAACAATAAACTCGGCAAGGCAATAAATCAAGCACATGAAAGACACGAGAGTCAAAGTCCGGATGCCTTCTTGGCCCCGATTCTCCTGACATAAATTCTTTGCTGGAGTAGCTCTGATGGACAAATAACCATGCAGGCTCCCAAATAGTACTATGAATTTGAGCTGCAAAGAAAGGAAGTGCACGTCATACCCTTTTGTGCGATAAGAGGGAGCCGAGGTAGGCCGAACGGGACGCACGGATACCGGAGAATCTCTTGGAGCTCGACGAGGAGTAGAAGAAAACGAAGGTTGCTTTTGCGGTTGAGGCAGAAGAAGGAAGGAGGGAGAAGGAGGAGGGAGAAAGAGAAGAAGAAGATGATGATGAGCAGCTCATCACATCACCAGCTGATACTGACGACTCTCTGCTCCACGGTGCCCGTGGGATGGAGATATCTAAAAAGAAAAGAAAATATCAGATGGAACCGTCGCGGATACATCGACTGCTCCCGAATCCAAGATGAACCCGAGCCCGGAGCCTGGCCGAGGGTTGAGCTGAAGGTGATCGCGACTGGGCCGGACCCAAAAATCTCTTATAAACATGAGAAAATTATTTTTTTTTTCTTGAGGCCCTGCAATAATGGAAAAGAAAACTATATTATTACGATACATGATGGCCGGAGATCCACCCATTTCCCCATGACATACTGAATATCACTTCTAATATTGCTGGAAATACTGATGATTGAATTTAACGAATTAATGAAACATGCCCACAAATTTTATAAAATATTTTATTTTTTGATTTTATAAATTGTATATTTGTACTCATATTGAAGTTGTATGATCACCTTTTGTATAAAAAAAAAAAAAAAAAAAACTACATAATTTTATTTTAAAAAAATGACAACCAGACATTTCAGGGCCAGCAGTAAGACTGCCCATCCCCTACGGGTTGGTCAAACCGGAGATTCTAGTATACCAAAACTATACTATCTCATCATATTTTTCCTTCATTGGTATGGTCTTAAAAAAAAAAATTAAAAAGGTAGCAAGAAAATAAGATGAATTTGTCTTTTTACTTACGTGATACCTGTTACATGTTAGCTATACTTTGGTAATTAAAAATGATTAAATAGGAATAAAAATATTTTGAAATGTAAATTTTGTATTATCTCTATCTGTCCTAATCTATGCTGGTCCTACTTATAGCTATCAAGGATAATAAGCACATATCATCAAGTAGTTTATCCCACTTCGAAACTAGATGTTGAAGTTATAATATAACTTGATCACAAAATAATCTCAATATTTATGTCTATGATAAATATCAAAAAATAATTTCTAGGTAAAAGAAAGATTGATAACTACATAAAAATGTGACATTGAGTGCATTTTGCATATTAAACTAGATTATGGTTGCATTGCTGCTAAGGCCATGTGATTTCATTATCAAATGGTCCGCTTGGTATTCTATGCAGGTACCAATTTTATGCTCTTTATCCTTTTTCAAGATAAATCAAACATATATCTTCTGCTATTTTATATTTGATGCAAAGACAGACACATTAGATGCATAACTAGTGATTGACTAGATAGATGTAATCTTAGATAAATGTTTGCGAAGAACTTTAAGCCGATGCTAACAGGTGATTGAAAGTTAATTGGATGCCTTAGACATTATACAATGCTTATATAAGATGAAAAGTCCATTTTATAATGAGCAAAGGGACTCAAGGTATTTGGATTCTAAATCAAGAAAGTACTTGTAAGCAATGTGATAAATGAATAATGTTAACTTTCAGACTTCAGAGAAAAAATATTTATCCATGCAAGATCTAATCTGCCTTAGAATATTCCAACTGAAATTAAAAATGGCAATACTTAACCATTTAACTTGTTTAATTTGATCCAACTTATTATAGATCAGATTAGGTTATTTGTTTAATAAAACAACGAGGGTCAGGTCTACATTTTTGACCGTTCAATGAATAAGTCAGTTTTGGTTGATAAAATTTGGATCCATCTTGTATCTGACCCATTCTAATCTGGTCTGATCCAACTTGGTTGCCATCCTGAGCCCAAATCCATCCCATGTGTTCACCGCATAGAAATTCATATGGGTCCAAAGATAAGAGCCTCCGTGTGGGAGCGCCTCACGGTGGTGGTTTTAAATTTAAATGCACCCGCAGTGTAGAGTAAGCATTTAGAGGTCCTCTCCCCAAATTGTTAAACCTCTCCCGCATTCGAGCCGTTGCAAAACCCTAACCCTAACCCAAACTTCCCCAAGACCTCTTCGAGACGACGAGAACGACCTCCACCGACAGGAAATTAGGTTAGGGCTTCTCCGCGCCTTTCTCCGCTCTTCATTCTTGCTCGATCATCGATTCGAAAGCTGTCGATTAGGAGATGGATGCCGTCCTCCTCGAATCCCCGACCGTCGCGAAACCCCCGGCCTTCGCCCCTCTCGCGGGCCTCAATTTCCAACCCGTGCTCAAGGAATCCATCGACCGGTTCCTGATCGAAGTCCAGAAGGAGTCCTGCGACTTCTCCGCCTTCCGTTCCATCTTCTTCCGCTTGATCCAGTCCAGCGCCGACCCCCCGCTCGAGGTTATCTGGTTATACTCCGCGGTTGGCTACCACGAGGCCATTGCGTCCAAAAAAGAGGCCATTGAGCGCGTGATGGCCGTCAAGGACCTCCTCCAGCTGCTTTTCTCTTGCTCTGCTTCGTGCGGTGGCCTAAAGTCGATAGCTTTGCTTGCTCCTGCTGTTTCTGAGCTCTACCGATGCGTGTCAGAGGCGGGGAAGCTCTCCAGGAAGGTGGCGAAGAAGGCAAGGAGGGATATTGGGGCTTTGGTGGAAGGGATAATCAGCTACATCAGCATTTGTAGCAGCAAGAGCTCCAAGGTGGAAGAATTCTCTGACAACTACCTGCTTCCTTGCTTTGTGGATCTTGTTCGAGTCTGGACGGTGCAGCATTCATGTGGAGGGGACGGTCTGGGAGTTCTTTTTCCCTTGGTTAGTGAGGAGATTCGGGGCCAGTTCCGGAAAGAAGGGTGTCGTACTAGTTATTTGGCTGGTGCTGTGGTTACCGAGGCTTTCTTGATGAGGTTATGCTTAAAGATTGAAGCTGCTGGGGCGCCAAGGCCTGACTTACAGAAGGAGTTGAGGATTTGGGTTGTCAGTTCGATAACTGCTTTCCAGAACCGTGTCTTCTTTGGTAATTGTTAATCCCCATTATATTTATTTCATCACTGATTTGAAATACACATTGCAGATCAACATCATCGTGTTCTGCAGTTCATTCTAGTTACAAGGACTGAATATCTATGTCTGAGCAGCAACCATGCCATCCCTAATTTTTCATATAATCATTTTTTCCCCTTGATTTGCAAACTTACCAAATTGCAATTGAGTGCTTTAACCATGATTAGCAGCTTAAACTTATTCTGTTTCTTGGCTTTAACATGGATCTTGTGATGCAGGCATTCTGTTCTCTTAGATGAATGCCCTGGTGTTAAAAAGCATGATATACTGAACATAGAATTGTCTTCTTTTTTCTATTGTGTATGCTGTTTAAGCATTATTAGCCTAGTTGCGTAGTTTGATTAGATTCTGATTTCTTCTTTGTAATAATCAGAGATGCTACTCAGGCTGCTGCTGGACCCACCAATGCCTCTCAGCTTCCTCCTGGTAAGTAATTATTAATTGCAGACAACCTCAACAAAATTCACTGAATATACATTTGAGTATCGTTGAATGCTTGTTAGTGTTGAATTTCATGCTTGACCCCCTGCCACGTTTGATGAAATGGACCATACTGAGTTATGCGTTTTGAATAATATCATATCCTAGTCAGACAGCTTTTTGAAGAGTTAAATCTGTAATTTATTTATAATTCATTATTGCACTTACCCAAAAGCCAAAACACATTATCCCATTAATCTTCTTACATGAAGTCGCCAAGTTTTCCCCATCGTATCTGGACAAATAATAGTTTGCTACTTGATCTATGGTGATGCCATAAATTATTATCCTCTTTGATGTGCGGTTACTTAAGATCATGGAGAAAAGATTTGTTTCATATTTTCTCTACATATTTGCCTTGTAGAAAGCGTGCTAATGGGATGATATGGCTGAAGCAAGCTGTGTGATTGGGTGATAAAGATGTATATTTTCTCACTAATAGGGTTGTACAAGTTATTAAGTTGGGTTATGTTGGTATAGCCTCTGGTTAGAATAGTATTCATGACTAAGGGCAAGCTCTAGATTGAGTGGCTATGCCCTTATAACAATGCAATTATAACTTGTTTCCCTTGACTACTTCTTTAGGTCCAGTAACACAAATTTTATCTGACACAAAAACCAAATAAATAAGAGAACCCTTTAAATATAACAACTGCATATTAAGTATGAGCCCCAAACTTGGCTGTTGAGTGCAATTAGTGTCCTATTTTATTTCTCTTGGTTATTTTCGTTCAAGATGCATTTGCAGTACTTGTACTCTTATAAAATGCCTTTACCTGTACTCTTATAAAATGCCTTTACGCAAAACACTTCCATGGAAGTGCTCCAGGAAGCAGCAGTTTTTATCTCTTTTGTGTTTGGTAAGTACCCATTTAATGAGCAATTAAATGTGTGGGATGGGACAAAAGGTTGGAGAGGAGAACATATAAGAGAGCATCTAGGAAAACATCGTTGCAAGTTGGGCAGATATTTTTTTTTTTTCCAACATTTTCAGAAAAAAAAGGACTTCCTTTTGCTTTTGTAGCTGCAAATGAATGTATTTTTTAGCAAAACACGGAGACTCATATGATGTGTGGTTCAAAAATTAGAAACGTGGATATGAATGGTAATTCCAAAAGTTTTTCCTCTCTATTTGGGTGTGCTTCATGTTGCTTCTACTTTTTAGAAGTTCCTCATGAAAGAAGAACCTAAAGCTGGGTTTCTAGCTTCTCCTAAGAGCACCTTTTTGGTTTTTTCTTCTTTTAGACATTGTTACCAAAGCACTCATTTTTTCTAAAATGTACATTTTTGCTTTAAATGCTACAAAGATACTCGTTGTTAAGCAACACCAAATATGCCCTTTGTCTAAAATTTTTGGAATACTTCGAACAGGTTTTTTATCCATAAAAAAGGAAGCTAGAATAGAAGAAGCTTAATTCCAGGAATAAAGTTATCCCAGATGCCTTTTTGTGCAGTTATCCATCAATAAACAGTCTTGGCCAGAATAACTATTCTTTCCTTATTCATGCTCTTTAAGACCTGTTTCCAAGTCTCTCTCCTGCTCTATTCCTGAACAAAATGTGGCTTAAGTTGTTTTTCATCTTTTTTTTTTTTTTTTGAGAGGGCAATTATGGTTAGTGTCTTTCTAGAACAATCATGAATATTGCTGCTACATGCAGAATGTAATTTTTATTAAAAGTTACAGGGCTTCATCTAATAAAAAAAAAAAAAAAAAAATCTCCCTGGACAGATCAGGCCATAAATTGTGATTTATAAGCTTTTCTTGATATTTATGTTATATCTTTCTTGGTTAGCCTGACAGGCTGAAACTTAAACTGATGAAATGATTCTGATTTGATGGAGTTTTCATTTGATATTTGCCTAATGCTTTTAGGCATTAAGATGGTTAACGTTTTTTTTTTGTTTTGTCCTTACTTATGTCACTTCAGATTGCGTTCTCTACAGAATGCTACAAGCATCTATTGCTCTAAAAAGTAAATAATATGGAATTTTCAAGTGATGATTGTTTTCCTAAGAGGCCTTGTTCTGATCGTGGAACTCCAGTAGTTTGACTGTAGTGGGCCTATCACCTTGGCTAAAGCTGGTGCATGTTTTTTGACTTAGAGCTTATGTGGTCATTCTTTATTCAGAAAAACAAAAGGAATTCCTGTGATCCAATTTTGCGGTTTAAATTTTTTCCTTCACTCTTCTGGCACTTGGAGGGGTTCTCGTTGGTGGTTCTATATCATTAACTGCTTGCAAGTGGTGTCCAGTTCTCAGGTTATATGTAGACTTTTACATGGGATCAGGCCTTAACAAATTGTTTTTCCCCCATCTTATCCCGATGTAAAGATTATATTCTAATGTAAAGGTTATGTTTTCAGTGTTCTATGGATGAAAGCTTGGTGAGAGACATTCTCTATGATGCTGTTATATTAGTAGATTATTCTTTCATTAATCCTGGATTTCATGTGGAACGATATGATGATTCTATAATGAATCTTCTTATGACAAGGTTGATTGTTACCCATGAAGCCATCCAAGTTGCGAGGTAAGGAACTTATTATAATAGTACTCGAGATGTTTGTGGATGTGTATGTATTTTGGTGCTGATCTCCACTGTTTGGCAACAGAAGTAGGGGAGATCAGGGCAAAGCCATTGCTTATATAAATGCATTTTCAACATCGTTTATTCCCAATGGTTTAGTTAACTGGGTCAGTAAACAACTTGGCTTGGAGAGACTTAACAGACCAGCTGCCACTACACCTCAAGCTCTTCTCAGTGTGTATTCTAGATCCCCTGTTTCACCTTGAACTTTATATATTTCCCTCTGATGTCTCCAAAAACGTTCTTACTGATAAGAGACTTATTTTGACAGAGTGGTTCCTGGGTCTTGGAGAACAAGGTTTGAGGCTGTTTGAAGATAGCATATCGAAACTTCATAGTAAATTAATATTTGACGAGACCAAATTTGGGTCTGATGCTTCAGTGTTCCATATGGACAGCAAAAAAACAAATGCTGATCTTTTCTTTTTCGATAACCGAGGGGAGGTTGCTAAGGAGGCTGCAGAGGATGAGAGCATGGAAGCAATGGATACTGCTTTTATAGCTGCTGCTTATTCCATGAAATCAACACCAAGTAATGGAAGGAAGAAACGAAAAGAATGGGGAGATGAAGATGGGGAAGTGCAGATGAAATTTGTCAAGTATAAGCTTGACAAAAGTTCAGTGAAGGGGGATTTTGATATGAGCAGTGGTAGTGAAGTCGAAAATCCAGCATCTGATGAGGACATGGAGGACACAGATTAATGAGCCAGAATCGGATTTCTGTGCATGGTTGTAATTCAGTGAGAAGGATCATTTTGCATTAGTTGATGCTCCGTTCAGGTTCTTGTCATCTTGGATCGAAGACTTCTGGCTGGGGCAAAAGATAGGTGATCATATCTTGTGGTATTTTCACTTGTTGAACTATCACATGGGTGATTGGAAGCAGGTTTAAAAGGCATCTGTTAATTGTGGAGACACCCAGTTTTGTTAATTGCTATATGCTTGTTCCACTTCCAACAGCTGGTCACCCAAGTATCTATCACTAGGCCATGATCCCAGCCATGTTGGATACTTGTGTTTTTAGATATTTCAAATTTACAAAAAGACTGAAAATGATGAGCAGAATTACATTTTCTATAAGGCAGGCTATATAAATTTATGTTATGGCAACAACCTAAATTGCTTTGGGGCTTTTTTTTTTTTTTTTTTTTTTTTTTTGCGCATTTTTCATGCTTATTTGATCTCTATGTTCAGGTTTAGATCCTGAAACGTTTCCAACTCTTGCCCTCCGCCCCTCTCTAATTGCTCACCTATATTTGATTGGTGCAATTTCCCTTACATTCTGGAGGATGGGTTCTGAGGATCATCTACTGCCTACTTCACAATGCGATTGAAGGATTTTGTGTCTTCATGAATAATTAGCTCGTGATAAGGTTAAGACAATTCTGAGATGAATCCTGTTTAAAGTATCAAATTCGAGTCCTTGGCGATGAGAAAGAAGTGGCATTTCTGGTGCACGGTTCCAAGTTCTAACTGTGAGTTATCGGTTTGGCATCGCGATAATAAAGAGTCACTGGGACTGGTTGCTTTGCACCTTATGTCTGCAGTATGATATGAATCAGGATGCCTGCAAATAATTTAAAGTTCACACGAGCATTTCAGATATAAGCATGTCAATATCCAGGACCACGGAAACTCACACCGCATCCAGGCTTGTGTTGATTATAACGTGAGAAGGACGTGTTTTCGTGAAGAAAGCTTTGCAGCACCGGTTCCCTACGGACACCACCCACAGCCAGTGATGGCCCGGGGTTCAGGTGGTATCTTTCGCACGAAAAAATGATGGATCTTCTCTCACGGTGTCGACCATTAGATCACATCATACACAGATTGCAAAGCACTTAAACTCTGTCAGTTGCTGTTTAGAGTACGCTTTGCCCAAGAAGAATATGAGCAGGTATGAATCTCTGCCCAAGTTCCCTGTGCCATATAGTCAACGAAACTGCAAAAGTATGAATATAGTAGAATTCCAAGTTTAAAGAACAGGAAAGTTATTCAACTCTAATTTCTTCAAAATAAAATAAAATAAAATAAAGAAAAAAACGATCGCAACAATTTTGACACAAATTACGGTGCAAAACAAGATCACCTAGAAGCAAGAATAGGCTGAATCAAGCCACAGCCAAAGCAAGAAGTCATTGCAATACTGCCTTCCCTCTCAAAATACAGACAGAATACAGGAAAATGGTGCAGTCAGTACGACGTATAAACGAGAATAGAACTTCAGAGTAAGGCCTCTACTGAAAGTAAAAAATATTGTTTGCCTTTCAGACACCTCTATATATTCTGAGCAATTGTCTGTGACGGCATAAGCTATTGCAGACATATTGTCACTAACTTTTCTTTTCTGCATCATTTTCACCTTGTTTTTCCTGCACCTTTTCGCCGGTCTTGAAACCAACAAAATTATCAATAACCTGGCATGAGCAAGAGCCATTTTGAAAGTGGTGAAAATGTCTAGCCTCATGAACAATGATGACCTTTGAGATGATTTTGATAGCGTTGTTGCAATCTCAACAAAGTCAGAGGTTCTTGAGAATTTGAATTGATTCCTTGGTACTTGTGCTTATGAGATCAAAGGCAAGGGCAAATCTTTCACTGTTCCCATGTCGTCCGCAAACTTAGTCAGCACTCATATGGCAGTTAGCCTTGTAAATATCCCCTTGCACATACCTTCCATACTTAAGAAATGGGTGGCTAATGCCTCCTTTTTACATCATATATATATATATATATATATATATATATATATATATATATATATATATATAAAAGGTCAATCAAATTTGGATTTAAATCCAATCAAATCAAAATTAGATAATAGAGATTGTACATTAATGATCCAAGTCATTGGATGTGATCTACTATCTGAAAATTACTTACACATAAAAAAAATTATATTATTTAAAGACCCCCAGCAAATGCATCAAGTAATCAAAAAATATATTTAATTTAATTTTATTTAGACTATTCAATTTTTGATTGTTTGATACATAGGTTGGCGATCTCCAAATCATATAATTTTTTATGTGCAAGCAGTTTTGAAATAGTAGATCACATCGAATGGTTTGGATCATTAATGTAGGACTTCTATTATAGATTTGATTTGATTGGATTTGAATTCAAATGCGGTCAACTTTATTTTAGTTTAGCGCACGCTCTCTCTCCCTATATATATATAATAGATATTACGGAAAAGAAAAAAAAAACCTCTATGGGGTCTTGGTTTAGCAGCACGTGACTTTTTAACCTTGAGTATCATTTTTAGATTGTCTCTTTTGTAGTATTTATGTTTTAGAATTCATTTGTTTTGCAGAATTTTTTTTCTAGAATATTATTTTTGAAAAGCTGATTCTAAAAATATGATATCTGAAAAAAATAGTTTTGACATGTCTGACTAAACATAGGACAATGACTTATTGCAGTGTTGTTTCTATTTTATTTAAGTATCAATTTTTTTGAAAAAGTTATGTAAAATATCAATTATACCCTTAATTCAAAGAAAAATCTTACACTATCCGACACATTACAATAGTTTGTAAATAAAATATTATGATGGTTAAGAGTATGTTCCACCATAGATCGTGGTTGAAGAGGGTTTAAGGTATTGTGACAGAAAGAATGCTTATTTCAATCATAAATCTTTTGATAGTTTAAAAAAAATATTTTTGAAAAAAAAAATGACCTCTAATTTTCATTCCATGTGAAAACCAAAATTTATATCTCATGTGAATTTTTCTTTTCTATGAAACATAAAAATTTTATTTTCATGAGAATATCTTTTTCTAATCATTCTTTTTTGAAAATTCTAACTAAATAAAATGGGTTTTTTTAACTTACAATCAACTACACTTTCCTCCCCCACTTTCCACAAATCAAACGAGACCTTAATCTTTCCTTTAAAAGTCCTGAAGGGTTTTAGTTGTTTTTATCGTAACGATAGTATGATTGAACAATGAGATGCGGTCAATGTTTCCAATGTCTGCAGCTGGCTAACTCCAGTTTTTATCGTTTGTGACGCGCCTCAAACACCCGAGCGGCTCCCGCCGCGTAGCTTTGGTTTCAGAGTATCGCTGGTTGCCATTCTTCATCTGATCTGGCCAAGATGGGGTGGTTTAAAGACGGGTTGTTTATACAGGACCACAATGTTGCTCTCTCT
Organism: Elaeis guineensis; assembly: GCF_000442705.2. Lineage (NCBI taxonomy): Eukaryota > Viridiplantae > Streptophyta > Magnoliopsida > Arecales > Arecaceae > Elaeis > Elaeis guineensis. The sequence continues at coordinate 114,406,268 of NC_025994.2, forward strand.
TCTCTTCTCATTATGGACTTGTGTATACTTCCTGTTGTTTTATGTTTATAGTCCTTTCCTCATATTTCGTTTTCCTTTGTACACAGTCTACAGTTTTTGCTTTTGTTTGTCATAAGATTCTCCAACTACAATATTTTGGGCTGTCTTGATGTATCCACTTTTCAGGCCTGTTGACCAAAATTTGTAATCAGCATACTTTGTACCACTTTTTGTTATAATATCAGCTTCTATCGTTCACCTCCCCCCCCCCCCCCCCCCCCAAAAAAAAAAAAAGTGGGAAAATTAAATGGCTAGAGTTGAAGTCAGACAAACTTACCATGCAACTAATCTTCACATTGTACCCAAGCTGACAAGCTCCAATGGTTGGTGAATGTCTATTAATTAAGTACTGCAATCAGTATGAAGGAACGTAGATCATAGCGAGGAACAAAGCAACGGTGGGTAGTCCGGGAATGGAGTGGATCCGTTGCTTCCAATGTTTCCTACATAGTAGGATTGCAACGTGCCGATCTAAATCGAATTCCAACCCGTGAAGATTTTTAGCTGGAAGTCCAGGTAAGGTGCAGCTAATAAATCAATCTTGCCAAGGATTGGACATGACATGATCCAAACCCAACAAGTAGGTCCGTATGGATCGCATCATAAAACAGGGGAGTTTGGTCTTGTAAAGCTACACGTACGTACGTGTGAATGAAAACACTCTGGTGGAGGGTGATTTTCTTGGGACTGTTAGCTGGATCAATAGGCTATCCATTCTTAATTTTACATAGGTATTTGGGACTACCATCGCCTTAGAGCAATGTTACCGCGAAAGGAAAACGGGCAATGCTACGCCAACACAGAAAAATTGCTCAAAGAGTCGCCAGGTATCCGGCGCCAATCACTTTGCTTCATTTAATGGCACATTTCCTGATGCCACTCCCCAAAAGGATACATCACAATAGCTGAATGACTTTTTGAGTTTTATACCGGAGTTATTAGAGCTTTCTTGATTATATTGTTCTTGAACTGTGAGGACTTAGGCATATATTTAGTCTCATATTATTAATGTATTGGATAAATAAATTGGATAAGATGCAAAACTTCAAATAATATTTTTAATTAATTTTTTTAAAATAAAATTTTAAATTGTTATCAATAATATTAAAATATACATAATTCATAGTTTACATGAATTTAGCGGCACTACAACACAAATCCATTGGCTTAACCATAAGTTAATTATATTGTTCGTAATTAGATTTATAGTTTTTATAATTAATTTTGAATTAATTTGAATTTTTAACCTAACAACAATGTAAAAATTTAAAATAAGAAAATATATGAGGACCAAGTTTAGTCTTATATTGCTATGCATTATACCGACTTTAGATCTTTATGCAGAATCAAAGAGTTTAAATAATATTTTTGAAATATATATTTTTTTAGATGAGGCCCTGATGGTTACACGAACATCTTTCAAGCAAGTCACACGTATAGAGTAAATAATCCAGCTAGTAGTTGATTAGATTTCTCACGGTACCCAACTACACTAGTGGAAGTAATGTTTGGGAATCCCTACCCTTCCACAGGCTCTCAAACACGCTTTACGCCCGTACCGCGTTTTCATTTGCTCAACTCTGGTGGACCCCAGCTGGGCAACCCATCTTCCCTTCAAAGAGGAAAAAAGAAAAAAAAAATGAGGCCTAGTGTTTTAGGTTCTCTTCCCTGCAGTAGCTTGCCAAAATTATATAAAAGAAAAGAAACGGACACAGCCTTTGGAAGAGAAATAGTTAAAATATTTCTTGAGAAGATTTCAGAGGTGTTGAACACTTAATGTAACTGGAAATTTTTAAGAAGACTCAAAACAAATGATTATTATAAGTAAACAATGTTACTTTGGGCCTACAGAAGTAGATGCCAACTAATTCAATGTTGGGAACTGTATTAGCTAATTAAATCACATAAAAGAATGATGAGCTTTGTTTAAAGAAATAATTTTATTAATATTTTCTTGAATGTAAGTGTGCAACATGCTTAGGAGATTTATACGTCTTACCTACCTTGCATGAATTCCATGTGCCTAGAATATTATAATGAAAGCTTACTTGTATGCTTATGGAAGTGTTTTTTTTTTTCTTTTTTTTTTGATGAAAGGTTTTGCGTGTGGTCAAATATAGAAATACCGATCGGCGCCGGTGCACATTTTTTTATAGCACATGGAATGCACATAGGTCTACTTATGATAAAGCTAAACAGCAGTTACATTTGCACTCACTGAATTGAGTTTAAAAAAGAATTATTCGTGGATAATTACAGTGGAAGAGAGCACTGTCAACAAACAACCATTTCATATAGAATGATAAAAAGATGCTCGCATTTCTTAAAAAAACTTGAGAAATTTTTTTCCTAAAACTAGAAACCTCCTCTTAATAAAAGAGGCACGCACTCAATAGTTTATAGCTCTATTGCATATTCTGCTTTTATTAGTTCATAAATAGTTAAGTTCAATGTATCTAGTTATTTCCAATAAGGTCCTTGTTTTGTGAAAACAAGATATGATTTAGGAAAAACTAAGGTAACAAACAAATAAATCATACGCAACATTCCTGTGATGGCTTCAGACACTGATGATGCATGGGCACCTATCAGTGATTCAGATGTTGATATTATATTTTTTAAGGCATCTGCAAATCTTAGTTTTATCATATTGGCTAAGATTTTGATATTTTAGTTATGGTATTGTAACAATTGAGAATCTCATCTAAACAAGCAAGTGAGAAAATATTATTGGATTCTTTGATCTTATATAAGTATCTAGAATCTATCTAATGCGTGGTCAATATGGAACTAAATACATATTCTTATGGATTTTCACACACACATAGACACATACACATACATACACACACACACATATATATATATATATATTAGCTAAGATCTCTAAAACCATTAGAGCTTTCACAACTTTCCCACTTTACATACCAAAAAGATAGATTGAGATTCTACTTCATGTTGATATCAATTTTTTACCAAGATGATTAATATCCAAGCTCTTGGAAGCCTTAGTGGCATTGTGAATTATATTGCTAAATGGCTCATATAAAACTCTACCAAATATCCATGGACTTTTAACTCTTTCGGGAGATGTGAGGGAAATTGATTGGGGATTCAAATTAGAAAGAGATTTTTTTTTGCAAAAAATAACATATAGCTTTGTAATTGTTAACAAAGTTGAGAGAGAAAAAATCACACTCAATGTCACCGGCAAGAAGGGGAGAGATACCAAACAATGTCGTGCAAAAAAAAAAAAAAATTCCCTCCCTGAACTTGCACCACTAGAAAATTTTTTGTAGATACAACTAGATATTATGTCTTCTTCATGAAGGTGTTAGGGGATTAGACTAAATCAATTTTCAATACTTCACGAATGAAAGGTTCGTGGACTAATGCTGAAGTAGGATCATGTGCAATGATCATAGTTAAGTGATCTTATAAAATTTTTAGTTATTATTGTATAATGAGGATATTATTAATTTTTTTTGTTACAATCATCTATTTATATGATTATCATCTTTGATGCAATATATATAGGTGAGCATAATAGCTTATTTTGTACGTCACTTGAAAATTAAGCCTTTTAATGACTATGATGGGCTGAGTAGCTGCCTTCTTGTAAAAGTAAAAAAGAAATAAATAAAGAAACCTAGTAACTAAGAGAACAAACGAGTTGGCATAATTAATCACCACAAATAGATATTACAACAAGTTAATTTATGGAGTTGGTAAAGCGACTGACCATTCAATATGAATGATTTATGTTTCGTCTCCGCTTGTACAACAGTTAAGCTTTCATTCCAGCCTCACAAAACGTCAAATATTTCCAAAGGAAAAAATAATAATAATGAAGGAGGCATGGCTGCAAATCTATCAATAACCATAGCTAATCCTTTTAAATGCAACGATGCAAGGCATGATAAATCCATCATATTATTATGTAATACATGCTATTAGCTCCATTATCTTTTCTCGACTTGATGGCTCATCTCAGTACTGAACCCTATACTTCTATCGTTCTATTATTCTATTATAGTATTGGTATGCACAATATAAGATAGCATACTAAGTATCGATATAGTAGGAGACTGATACGATGGCCGGAACAGCAATACGGGCTTCAAACCATGGACATATCCTTACAAGTTTGAGATATACGCTGCTGATTCTCCTTACCTCGGAGAGCAACATAAAACAAAGAGGAGGGTATTATTTGCTTCAATAAGGCTCGAAAAGGTTGGCCTGCTCCTATCACGCTTCAACTTTAGAACTCGTGTTCTGATCAAAAGGTTGTGACGTGGACATGCCAGCTGCTCGACCAACTCAATTCTCCAATGTAACATTGACACATGGCGGTATGTTTGAGGTCCCTGTTTAGCTGCATTTATCTCCCAACAGCCCTATGTTGCCATCCAAAGCCAATTTAGTCCCACATCGTGAAACCGCGCAGGCCCACAAATCTCGCCAGGGGCTCATTGCAAAATTCGCCGTACCAATTTGGAAAGCATAGCGTCCTCTGTAGAAACTCTAAGAAACTTTTATTTACCCTGGACCAACGTCACATCGGCCCATTCCAAAGATCGAAAATATTTTTATTTGATGATAATTTTTGAAATAACTAATGTGCTTTGTCCATAAGGGGAAGGAAAAAAAGAAGGAAGCAGTTGTGATAGAAATAGTTTGATAGCTTGTATTAGAATAGTTATGCCCCTTTGCTTTCTAACATTTATGTAATAAATATGAACTTATTTCAACTCTTATACTTGCTATATTTTCAAATCAAATATTTTTGTTTTTTTTTTGATACATGGGGGGCCCAGTAAAGCCCCAAAGGAAATACAGTAGAAAAAGACACCAGCCTCGGAGAAATTGAATTCCAGCCATATCAGCAAAAACTAGTAATCGGGAGGCCAATGGAAGAAGAGAAACAAAGGGGTAGGAAGCATCCATGGGCGATGAGGCAAGAACGTCCGCCGGTTGATTGGCTTCACGGAAAGTGTGGGAAATTGAGGAGAACTCAAGGGACGAGACACACAAAATGATGTCTGCTAACAGAGAGTGCAACGGAGACACACAAAATGTGCACCGTTGAGCGGGAGTTTCTTTGGAAAATAAACTCATTCTTCGCTAACCATATATGATTTTACAAAACAAAATATATATACAAGTATATGGGTAGGGTTTTATAATTTTATTATTGAAAAATTAAGATTTTCTCTAATCCGGGGTTTGAATCAGAAAGATCAAGATGTCCAACCACGGGTGTCCCTACGTTATGATGGTTGTGATTGAATGTGGTACATGTAACAGTACTTTGATAATATCCTATGAAGCTCATTCAATCACAACCATCATGCAATACATAAATGATTGTGATTAAAAGACTAGATCTCTATGATTCAAATTTTAAATTAAAGATGATATTAATTAATTAGATGAATAGTTTGCATATGAATCGGAAACGGTTGGTTGTCCAAGTAAGGTGATTGGCACAATGAACCCTATCAACACTCCAACTTATGCATGGTATGAGGTCTATCCGATCATGACCGTCATACCAATCACTAATGGATGTGATCAGGGAACCAGCCTCTCATGTGAGAGTAGGTCCCCGTGGATACCTCATTTTCAAAGTGGCTAACAACGCCACCTGTATCAGTAACAAATTACATTCTATTTTTGACCCGTGATCAGTACCGTTCCATCCGTGGGGCTCCTCTGACTAATTTGGACTGTAGGCAGTCCTATGGTGATTCATTGATCACCAGAATCACATGATTTACAAATGCCTCGGTGATTCGTGGTAGATCTTTTTTCCATTTACAGCATAACGATGGTTTGCCATCTGATTTAGAAGCTAATCCTGTTTGATATGAACTGCAGATTGGAAGAAAGATTGATAGAGGAAGAATGGATGAGAAAAAAGATGATAAATCTTCTATTCATTTTCTTATATATTTAATAAAATATAAAAGAAGAATATATGAGAATGATTTTCTCCTCTGTTTGATATAGAAAGAAAGAAAGAAAGGAAGGAAGGATGATATTTATAGATATTTTTACAAAACTATTTTTACATCAAAAATAATAATAATAATATTTTTTTTATAACACTTATTTATACTAAAGAAATTGAGCAATATATAAGTTATATTTCTTTATAATTTATGCTCAAATAAATATTTGGTTTGATTTAATAAATAATTTAATAAATTGATTATATATGAGTAAATTTTTTATATATTTAATTACATAAATAAATAATTGATTCATAAATTAATTTAAATGTTCATTAGTTTGTATAAATAGCTCACTAAAAAATAGTGAATATAAATAAAAAATAAAAGATAATTTTAATTATTTACTTATAATTGTAGCAATTATATGTTGAAATTAAAATAATTAGTAATAAAACTTAATAGTATAGGATAAATAATAAAGATAAAATAAAAATATATAAATAAAATAAATAAAAAAGTGATGAAGTGTTAGGGTTTTAAAAAGGTTGATGAGGTTAATTTTATCAATATAGAAATTTACCCCCCTTATGCTTCATCCATCTATTCATCCTTCCTTACATTTCTTCAATTTAGGAGGATATAAAATGGTCAGCTTGGATGGATAGAGAATCTCTTCTTTTATACATCATCTTTAAAATTATTTGAATCAAATAGTGAATGGAGGTTATCCATCCTTCCTCTCATAACACCAACAAAATGGAAGATAAGGATGAAATTGAATACGGTTTAAATATTGGTATATTTATATCTATATTTACTTTATTTAATGAATATATATATGAATAAAGATATTAGTCGAATATAAAATTTATATTTATATTTATTTTAAACAGATACAAATATAAATCGGATACTAGATGTATTGATATAAATATAAATAAAAATTAAATAATTAAATTTTATGATCATGAAATTAAAGATATTACTAAATAGTGATAAAACAAGTTAGTGGCATGTGAATATGATTTATATTTTTCTTAAAATTCATGAGTGAAATATAAAAAATAAGATCATAAATAGAATCAAATCTATGAATACAAATTGGATAATCATCTATTACATATCCATATTTATTTTTCTTTGATGGATATAGATATAAATGCAAATATTAGTCGGATATTCAAATTTCTATCTATATCCAAATAGATTTAGATACAAAAATGAATTCGAAGAAATATTATCTGATCCATTTTTATCACCTTCTGACTTTTATTTATGGAGAAAATTTATCTCACTGAATAACAGTTTCTCTCCTAAAATCATTATTTATCATTTTAAAATAATTAATAATGGATATTATTTTATTTTCAAAATTATTTCATGTTGAAACAGCTTTTATTTACTGGTTCTTCCACGCCACCACCCACCCCTTTACGCTTACTACCATTGGTGGCCGAGGTTATGGTTTTTCTTGTTTGGCACAGGAGCTTGATATTTCGATCACCTTTGGTGTAAAGTAAAAAAAAATTATCTGAAAGATTCAAGTTGAGTAGGATTAAACATGATTCATGCTAGATGGTTATATATAGAGATGATAATTATAGCTGATCCATCGAATATTAGATTCGATTTCACTTGATTAAAATATGAGATTAATATAGATTTTGGATAAAATATTTAGTACATATTTGGATCGGATATAGATAATAGTACATTGTCCTTCAAATATGATCTAATATAATTTTAATTTAATTTTTTAAAAAAATTATAATTATTTTTAAATATTTATATGATAAAATTTTTATTTGATCCAGTTCTATCTAACCCATCCTATCTATTCAATCCGATATATACCATCTATTTTATTTATCCAAACTAATCCGAAGGGTACATGATAGATGTAGATATAGAGTTTTTAATAATGGGATGAGCGTGGAATTCGTTGCACAGCCATCTCTAGTTATACAAGAAAATTAAATTTATAAACTTAATTTTTGCCGGAAAAACTTGATACGAAATGGCCGTTATATATTTTAAATATTAGAAGGGACAACGGGGAGATCGCGCTCCCTGTAATCATCGGATATTCCCTTCCTTTAACGCGGGTAAGAATAATCGCGTGACTGCAGCCATACTCACCAACTCCGGCGCACAAAATCTTTTTCCGTTCTTTATCAATCAATCGTTAGATTTGAAACGTGTCACGAAATCAATCCCATAATATGAAAATCTTCCAAAACCAATAATAGTGGAGACCGGAGATTCGACAAAATTTACAGAATTGCATACTTTTTTAAGGTCAGAATTAAGTTATAAATTAAAACTGAAATGACGGAAACACACCCCGCAGCTTATTTCCGTTTCCCCATGGGACGCTATGAATGTACGATGGACCCGGCACGACCATTGCAATCCAAGATAACCAACCCCGTCGCTATGGTATAATGTACCAATAAAACGTCAAATCCGGGCCCTTCAGCTGGTGAACCACACGATCAGACGGTGCTCCTCCGACGAACCCCACAATCTCCCTTCGTCCTGGCCGACACAGTCAAACGCTGGCCCATGATAATTCCGGTGCCATGCCAGTCAACCGGTCAGCTCCTGCCAAAACTGTCGCCATCTCAAATCGGACGGCTCTGATCGATCATCTCATACATTCTGGGACGCGGAGCCATGGAGGGGCAGTTTGGTCCGTTGGGTGAAAAACGAGTCTCTATCGAGGCGCAAGGGGCAGTTTGGTCATTTGGGATCCGACCGATGGGTCCGCTAATGCGAGGTTAACGTCATCAGTCACGTCCGTTATTGGGCCGTGGGGTCCGGGAAGACTCCAGCTGGCAGCTAGAAAGAGAGAGCCGGAGAGGAGCAGAGAGAAAATAAGAGAGAGAAAATAAAAAGAGAGAGAGAGCGTCGGTGGGGGGAGTTAAAAATAAAAGAAAAATTAGAGGAGGGGGCGCTTCGTATATAAGCGAGGGAATGGAGGGTTTGGGGCTCGGAAAAAAGAAAGGGAGGAGGTGAGAGGGGGAGGTGGAGTGACGGAGAGGCGGGGAGGCGAGGAGGGGAAGGGTTCGGGGAGTGGAGGAGCTCCGTTCTCGGCCGTGGAACCTCCTCGGCCGGCCAATGGGGGAATCGAGCGGGTCGGTTTCGGTCGATGTGGAGAGGATTTCCCTGGGTGGAGAGGTTAGGGTTTCTTGATCCGTCGGCATTCGACTTCGACTTCCTTCTTGGATTCTTTTCAAAGTTTATGATCTTGTTGTGTTTTCGGATCTTTGTGTTTATGAATTTCTGTCGATATTTTTGTTGATCTTGAGGACTTTCTTGTGTGATTTTTCGGAGTTACAATGATGTAATGCGGCTTGGATAAGGAGTGGTTTGTTTTGGTTCTAAAGTTTGGAATTTTCACCAGTTTTCTTGATTTAGAGATGTTCTTGGAGTGCTCATTCTTGTAATCACCTTTCAGTGCGGCTCTTTTGGAAATTTAAAGAAAACTGCAGGAGGCTTTAATCTTGGAAAATTTTAGTTTAGGATTGCTTTTCATGTCGGTTTTATTTTTTTTCGAGTCTTCGTAAAATCTAAACGTAATCGTCCTTTTTTTAATTAATAAATTCGTTTAACGTATAGAAATAAGTTCACATTTCTAGGTTAATGATCGCGTTCATATGGGCGTGCATTTTGGTTGTAAGAATTTTGCTTTTTTTAATTATAAATGTTGTTTTAATCATATATTTTGTCATAGACCATATGACGCTAGAGTTAGGAAAAAGCTAATGATTGCTTGAGTTTTGTTGTTACGTGGAAAAATGGAAGAAAAGATTATTCCTTTCTTCAAGAGTCAGCAGGGTATTATTTCAACGATTTGGGTTATCCTTGCATGATTACAAATTAGAAGTCTGCTAAGCTGGCAAAAAGTAAAGAACACATGCCTCCATATTCCAATATATTGTTATATTGAGGAAAGAAAAGTGAACCTTCCTTGTTCGGAGAAAAAACAGCATAAAAGATTATTACTACTCTGTATTCTTGGATAACACAAGAATTTGATGCTTTGTCTATAGATCTATGCCTCAACACAGTTGTGATTCTTGAATCTTCTGTTCTTGTTTTCAAGCCCCAATGGCTTGCCTTTTGAATTTGAATTTTGTAGCACCGCTATGTTATTGCTTGATTGATCCATGATTTAATGCGTATAAAGCCCTCTGCTTTTGATGTCTTATACTTCTCAGTTTATATGCCATACCTTCAATAATCTCAGCAGGCCGATACACTAATTTCTCTATGGCATGGTTGGTATTTGGTAAAATACAGCTATAATATATTACATTGACCGATTCTGGTGCTATACCAAGCTTCGTTCCTACTTAACTGTTTGTATTGTCTCGATTGCTTTATGTTAAATGCCTCTATTCTGAAATAGTTTGGGGAAGATTGTATGTAACAGTTTGTTTGGCTTTTATTTCAAACCAATAATTTATTTTTTTGCTGAAAACATCCGATTGCAAAACACCTACTAACTTAGAGCGTGCCTCATCAGGCATTTTTCCTTTTTAAGTTTACCTTTAGAACTAATGCTTATCTAAACAACCTTTATTGCACCCTTTCGTATAGGATGCAATTTCCGTCATTTTTATTTTCCTTCTTGGTCGCTAAATGCAGACTGCTTTTCCTTGCTGGCCTGCAGGAACATTTTATAAAAACAAGACACGGCACAGTGTCTGTTGCTGTTTTTGGAGAGCAGGAAAAGCCTGCACTTGTAACCTATCCAGATGTGGCTTTAAACCGTAAGTGCCAGTTAAACATTTGGTATGAAACATTGTTTTCTTTTTTGTTGTCCTTATTCTCCAAATATATGCATTATTAATGTTATGGAGTAAAAACACAACGATTTTCCTGACAGTTTCTGAGGGATTTTATACCCCTTTTTCCTGTTTTTGTGTTGAAATAAACAGATGTATCATGCTTCCAAGGATTATTTTTTTGCCCTGAAGCTGCATCTTTGCTTCTCCACAACTTCTGCATATATCATATTAGTCCTCCTGGACATGAGGTCGGTAGTTTGGTTTCAGATTCCGTATTAAATAACCTTTCATACGGTTTTATTCAGTAAAGGTAGTTGTGCATCAAATTGAACATGGTATTTACATAACTTTGTCATCTTCCTCAAGAGTTGTTGCAGTTAGGTGCTGCTTCAGTTTCTTCCCATGTTCCCGTCCCTTCTGTGGATGATTTGGCAGATCAGATTGCTGACGTTCTTGACATTTTTGGGTAATAGTTACCAGTCAGTACTGTATCTGCTTGTATGTAACATTGGAGCTTAGGATGGAAGATATGTGACAAGACAACTTGAAATCCAACAATTTTATATCCTTTCAATATGTCCTTTGCAGGTTAGGTTCAGTAATGTGCTTGGGGGTCACTGCTGGTGCTTACATCCTTACCCTTTTTGCTGTATGTCAATCTCCAGTACCACTTAAACATGTTGTCGTGTTTAAAATTTAAATGACTATAAGTTTTATTCCTTGCTTCCAGATAAAGTATAGGGAGCGTGTTGCAGGTCTGATACTCGTCTCTCCTCTGTGTAAAGCTCCCTCTTGGACAGAGTGGTTGTATAATAAGGTATTGTGTCAGATCCCTTTTGTAAGTTAAAAAGGATTTTCTGTTTAAGCTGATGAATTGAATTTTATCCTCTTGTATATACAGGTAATATCCAATCTGTTATATTTCTATGGGATGTGTGGCTTGGCCAAGGATTGCTTGCTTCAGCGGTACTTCAGTAAGGTAAATAAGTTTCAATTCTCACAGTTTTTATTGTTTCGCATCACCATCGGTCTGATGCTGATGGTTTCTTCTTTGACTTGCTTGCCAGGAAGTCCGTGGCAGCGCACAGGTCCCGGAGTCAGATATTGTACAAGCCTGCAGAAGTGTGAGTTTTGATTTATTCTTGTTGCTGTTCATTGTTTTATCATTTGGTGAAATTTTTTAATCGTTGTAGTGGTGGTTATTACTTTTGTCACTGTAGTTGTTGAATGAGAGGCAAAGTAAAAATGTCTGGTGTTTTCTTCAGTCGATTAATGGGTATATCCATACACCTTTGTTCTATAAAATGTTAAATCAAAAAGAGGGGGCTTGTAAAGATCTTTTCTCATGTGTGCAGGAGATACGACATCACAGAAGAATTACATCGGCTACAGTGTCGGACACTTGTATTTGTTGGTGAAGACTCTCCGTTCTATTCTGATGCCCTCCAAATGACATCAAAACTGGACAGAAGATACAGCGCGTTGGTCGAGGTACCATACTGAGTCAATAGATCTTGGGTGCTTATCTTTATTTAGAGTTAATGGTATTTTGATAGGCCTATATCAGTCTGACTGCTGGCATTGCTCATGTTTTTCTGGGGAACACAATGCAGGTCCAGGCATGTGGATCATTGGTGACCGAGGAGCAACCCCATGCCATGCTGATTCCGATGGAGTATTTCTTCATAGGTTATGGACTTTACAGGCCGAGCCAGTTTACAGGCAGTCCTCGCAGCCCGCTCAGTCCATCATGCATCTCCCCGGAGCTGCTGTCACCAGAAAGCATGGGCGTGAAGCTAAAGCCTATCAAGACAAGGGTGTCGCTTGACATTTGATAGTGGTGGGCATAGGCAGCCAGCCAGAGGTTTAGAAAGAGTAAAGATATGTCCAGCATTTTGTGATGTTGAAGTTGTAGCCGACATGTAAAAATGTGTACAAGCGCTTTCGACACCTGGGATGGAATTCTTTGGGAGTGTAGATACAAAGGAAAAGAATGCAGTGGGTGGCAGGGGGATCGATAGGGAAGTGATTCTGTTCCATTCATTGTAGGCAGCATGCCCACCTGTACATCTTCATTATTCATGATAATCTAATAACAATAAGATATGGTGGTGTCCTTAATCATAGGCTTCTGCTTGCTGATTTCATATTCATGTGAAGTCCACCTACGGATATATTTTAACCTTTTATTTAATTAAAGAAAGGGTAAGTAATTATTAAGTTGTGATATATCTAGTCACATTCTCATTATTACTAGATTTATAGCTTTATTGTCATATACTTATATTTAATTGTTGTTGTTGTTTGCTTTGAAAAACCGACTTTATGTTTATTGTAAGGGCTTGAAAGAGATTGCTTGTCTGATGGAGCTTAAGAGGTTACAAAGAAGTCAGTAGTTTATATGGTGACTTGTTTGGAATATATATCAAACAAGCTGTACAGAGTTCAGCACTTCAGCTCTCATTATTTATAGCCATATGATCGGTATCCCCCGGACTTGTACATTTTATTCTGAATTTAGTTCAGGGATGTTCCACCATCTGACACTCTTTTTAATCAGCGGGTCCCGCCGTTGGTCTGGATGGCTGGTGACGGCATTCTCTATTTCATTGTAGAATGCTATGCAGGATGGAAAGTTGGAGATCATGCAGAACGTCATAGATGGTGCATCAGCCAGAGATGAGGCTTGTCGTTGGTTGCAGATAAGTATGGTGAGAGCTCTTTGTCGAATGCTTTGGATGTTTGGCTGAGTGGTTTGTGGTGTTTCTTGGTGATGTAGAAATCACTAGGACTATCTTTAACATTGCCGGCTTCAATATAAATTATTCAGTCTGGATATACTTTCTTTAGATCTGCGCTTCTATCACCATTTTTTTTCCTTGCGTGGCTCAAATCTTAAATTTTGTTAAGAATATTATCACTACCAAGAGCTGTTAATGAGAGCCATGTGGTCCTCTCAAATTCTGTAACACTTGCAGCGCACTAGGTTGTCGGATCTCATTGCGCTTGCTAACTGTCGTACATACTGATGCCAAGACTAAGAAAAAAATTAATCATGTCTCCCTTGTGTTGTTTTCGGCCCCGGTTGCTTGGTTATGTATTGACCTTTTCTTGAGTAGTCTCTGTTGCTGTCTGTACACACTTTTCCAGTTTCTTTTAATAAAGCTCTGCTTTTACTAAAAAAAAAAAAAACAAAATTTATTATCTTGTTGCAGTCATGGCAAATAATGGTCATTACCGTCATCACCACCATTTTTCCTAGCTGCTAAATTAAACTGACGTCATCCACACCTTTGTTGGTGGTGACAGATTATTGTCCCTGCACCATTATCCCTCCATGTGGAAATCATCGGTAGGCTCTGCTAAATGAGTACTCTGATAAGTCTCGAGGAGGCTGTGCCAAGAAAGCCCTTGTTTGTGCCACACCTTGGATAGCATCAACAATGCTTATCCATAAAGCCTTAACTTGTCTCTACGTCAAGGCAACGAGTGGTTGGCTGAGGCAAACCGCAAAGCCAGATCAAAGAATGATGACGCTCGGCTACCAACCCAGAAAGTTGATGAGGGGCCGGGAGAGATAGATAAGCTTAACTAGACTTTTGGAATTATTATGATTATGAATTATGTCATCATGACATAGCCCATGGGCACCATATATGTGTGGGAGATGGCTCACAAGCCATACATGAGTGCAATTACTGAGCCTGGCCAATTACCGGCCAGCCACACCTGACCATCCATCGGGCCAATTACTGTGCCTGGCCTTGGTATTGCTACCTTAGAGCAGCATGACTTCATGGGACCAAAATCTACACTGTTGGACTCATTTTGGGCTACTACTTCATCAGTCAAACCTGGAGCTGGGCCTACATGAGTCGATGCCACTGATTGCATCGGGAGGTGCTCTCCTATCACAAAAGGATTCAGAGGGGAAAAAAAGAGGGGTGTGACCTGTAACCAGCAATGTCGAATAAAGTTGGCAGCTTGACCTCGGCTCAAGTTTTGCGTAAGAAAAGCTTGATTTGAAGCTAAATGAATCAGGTGGCAAAGCCTGCCAACTTTATATCATGCTAGCCACAAAGGGATCAAAAGCAATTTATGGTTCCTATAGGGAACTATAAATATGTCCTCTCCACATATTATTTTCATAGAAAGAAAGGTCTGACAGTCTTTGCCTCCTCACATAAAGCTGTCAGGATTTATCAGTAATTCAAAGACTGATCAGGGATGTCGAAGTAATTTTTCTGTGAAAGGTGAATTCATCCATATATGGTGGGTGCCAACTAGCGTAGCCGGTAATCACCTCGATTTGTAGGTACCTAATGACCTGGGTCCAACCTTGCCTACACCCCAGTGGTTGGATAAGGAGTCACCCCCTCCCTTAGAAAAAGGGAAACTCTTGTCTCATGACTCATTTTGCATACAGATAGTTTCATCCACATAGATTTAGCATTCTTCAAAACGATTTACTCTGGAGAACGAATTCTCTTGTTGAACAAAGGAAAGAATGTTGAAGATTTTTCTTTGGTTGGGGTATAACGTCCACTTAAATACAAGGCATGTGCTAAGTAAGAAATTAAGAAAGGACTTAAGGTGGATATGTATCATGTAAGCAAGCTTTGGAGTCACTCAATTCAATTCTGCTGTATTTTTCTTTTTCAAAGACAATTTGATTAGAGCAGCCGCAGGCAGGATTAAGCTCTTCGCTTTGCATCTGAGAATTGCTGGTGGGAGCAAAGCTCTTGCCTTGCCAGCTTTTCTTCTCTGCTTCTCTTTATTGTACTTCCGTAATATTTCTTTTTATTATTAATAAAATGGGTGGCAAACATCTCCCTTATATATATATATATAAAAAAAAGGAAACAGAAAGAAAGAAAAAGAACAAAGGAAAGAATGTGCTTCATTTTCAATGGCCTACTCTATAGTGGAGGAATCTGTTCTCATTTCCAAATTGATAGGTTTTTTCAAGAAATTTGTACACCTAGATTATTCGGATATCTTGAATGATGGCATACTAAATGCGTGAAAGCATATTTTCAACTTTCCATGCTTTGTGAAAGTCATATTTAGTAAGCATCAAAGTCATATGGTATACTAATTAGATCCAAGATTAGGAGCTCCAGTGGTGAATTTGCAATTAATAACAAAGACACGTCTTCCAGAGAATGATTGCAGCTTCCGATTAAGACAATTTTATATTGCTTGCTGTAAAAAGCTTCATGACTCTTGCGGAAGAAAACTATCGTTATAACCAGAAAGAATTCAGGATTCTCTGCAACACTAAAGTTTAGTTTCTGTGTGCTTGTTTTAAACTTCCATCTGACATTTGAAGGCTAAAAGAGATCAGATGACACCATTAGTAAGAGTCAAGAATGCTGAAGATCCAGAGCACTTCTCAATGGTTGCTGATGATTTTACATAGAAGGTTGTGAAACATGGCTTCGAACACTTCAGTTTTGGTCAGCTAATCATGGAATTGAAACTATAAGAGAACGTAAGACTGTTTTTAGATGTTTGGTTTTTTTCTCATTATAAAACATGATGTGGATTCAAGAACAACACGGTGCTGTCCATTGATGAACATGGCTAATTTAAGCTGCAGGAGCAGTGATTTTGCACCTCCAGTTCTCCAAAAACAGCATGGTGTTGTTTATTAATGATCATGTCTAATTGAAGCTTTTTGTGCGACATCTTTTTGAAGGATTGCATGTTTTACTTTCCTATTAGGGTGTTTTTGGCTTGAATCAATCATGATATGTGGTGAGAGGAATATTGATGCTAAGGCTCATCAGCGATTGGAGTCTTCTGAGTCTGTCTCTTAGATGTATGGTGTAATCTTTTTCTCATTATAATTTTCACTGCCTGACTCGTTGGTGAAATAATGTCCAGGGCTCACTAAGAAACAGGATCATGGTTATCATCCGGCAGTATTTCATGATATGAATACTTGGAAGCTTCTCTTTTCAGTTTTATGTCTTGCCTCCTGGATGAAAACTTGTGTAAAATGTCTACCAGTGTACAGTCAGCTCAATTTGAGTGACCATAAACCAAAGCACTGGTCAAGATGAGCTTATTGATCACTTCTTTTTCCTTCCACCTCCAGATAACTTTCATCAAATTCAAAGACCGTAAAGCAACGAATCGTTGGAAAATTTTTGGTTTTATGTGGATTCACATCACAACAACAGACCTAGAGGGAGTTCAAGAGAATCATGACAATGAATGATGATGCTCATGTGGTACCAACCATTGGAACATACTAGGTATGTTTCTTCCTCTGTTAACATGTTCTTTTTGGCCACTAGTGTCAAGTATTTTAGGATTGAGTCACGTATGGTACCACTGAGGAATCCTGAGAGCCAGCGTAAGGGCTTGATTGGGGGATGTTGAAATTGTCTCAAACTTGTAATCTACTGTCAGTAATTGGGCAGCACTGCTGTGGTCAACAGTGATCAAACTGTTGATAAGTTGCACAAGGATTCTGTCGAGCTCCTCACAATTGCTGGACCTCAGCCTTGAGCAGCTCAGGATTGTTACAGATGAGCCCCCACACAGCCACAGCACAGTTCTTCCGCGGCATCATATAATCTTCTTCACTTAGCCTGAGAGAAGGGCAGTAGTCTCCCTTACCATTGTTCAGGTAGATGAATCGCTCTTTCCTTCTGCAAAGGCTTAGTTAGACTTTGGGTTAAAAAGCAGAACCGAATCAAACAGTCCCTTTTTCCTATAAATAATCCTTTCAGATGTAATGCACTCAGGAATTTTGGAAATTTGATGTTGTTTATAAAAAAAATGCAAGGATTTGGATGTCTAGATATTCTGTGATAAATGCTTTTGTCATGGATTCATCTAAGATGTGCTTTTCAGGCCTTGAAAGCAACCATCGAGTGCAAAAAACCTGTTCTAGAGGTTAGAAATTCCATGCATGTGTTCTAAAATCACCGAAGTAGAGAGTGACTAATTATAGCCCTTTAGGTGATCCGATAGTTAAACAAATTCATCGTAAGCAGAAAACAGTGAGAAGAAATCCAACTCAATAATTTCTTTTGATTGAACAAATCCAATTCATTCAATAATAGAACTATTAGTAGGTCATTTGTATTAGAAACTAACCATAGATGTCAAGTTTGTAGTTTCAAGTGCTTCCATTACATGGTTTTCACTGACGGTACTTTGTACTCGGAGAAGATTACCACCCCCTTCCATCGGTACTACTCCTTTGCATTAGTGGTGCAAAAAAAAAAAAAACCACATAACAAGTTTTTTTTTTCCTTATTACTGGAATTAGTTATAGAGTTGAATGTAGACAAGACAATAAACAAGTTTTACCCTGCACATGTTTGGAGGGCAGAGGCTGCATACATGAGAATAGGTGGTGAAGCCATCGAATGGGAGGATCCTAACCCTCTCCTCATCCACACAACATGCATTGGTATTAATCTCAGAGAAAAACTAAATGCAAAAGGAAAGGAAAAGGAAAGAAATTGTTTCAGCTCTTACGAGGGAGAAAGGATACCCAAGAGCATGAGCGTGTTGAGATCCTTAACAACAACATGAGTGTTTAGATGGATAGGCCTGAGAGTAGCCTAAGCGCCACGAAAGTTACTTCAACAACATCGCCTCTCATATGTAGAGCCCGAAGGACGGAATCCGAAATGAGTGCGATACTTAGATAACACGTTAAAATCCTATCCAAATATTTAGGCATTTAGATGGATGGGCCTTAAGAGTATACAGATGGTAACTTGAAGTCATTCATCTATCTGATGTGGGATTATTATTTTTTAATAATAAATATTAAAATAATATTTAATATATTTTCAGACAATTTAGATTATCAGTAATGTTGATTACTGTATTTGGTACATACAGATAATATTGCAGTAAAATTACTAAGAATTTTGATTGACATGTTTGACATAATAATTAGATTATTGTTAATATAACATCAAATTCTCAAAATATCCTTAAATCAAATTATTAGTTTAGTATTTTAACATATATTTAGTAGAACCAGTGATCCAAATCTTTAGCCAGATCAATTTATATAATACATATTAAAAATTTAATTTTTTCGATATATTAAAATTTAAAATAATTAAACTATTTATTTAATTTATTATTATTTTTATTATTTTTTTATTATTTATTATTATTTTTACTATTTTTATTTTTATTTTTATTTTTTTCCTCTTCCTTCTTCTTCTCCGGCACGCCACACCTCGACCCCCTCTCCCCCCACCCCTAGTGGCTCCACGCACCCTACCCCCAATGGCACCCCACCGTCGTGCCTCCGACACTGCCTTCCGGCCATCCGGCGAACCCACACTCTGCGCCTTCCGCAACTGCATCCATCGCCGCTCTCACCCATCCGTGCTCCGGCCCCCTCACGAACCCGCACCCCACGCCCCTACGGCCGCCTTCATCGCCGCCCTCACCCATCCGCACTGACGCCCTAACCCAACCCACCGGTCTTCCGCATCCGTGTCGGAGTTTGCTGTGACCTCACGGGTGAAATGATGGAGCTGCTGGCTGCCGCCACTGCTGCCTCCTCCTTCCCAGTCATGTTCTTCGATGGGGATTGCTTCTCATTAGATTTCCTTCTCACTCGTCCGCCACAAGAAGGTCCGTGCCTCATCGGAGGTCCGTCATAAGGTCTCCATCAACGAGTCCTCCGATTTTGCCGCCATCGCATGCATGGGATACCGCTGCGAGGAGGGCGGCGGCGCTAGAGCGACCGACGGTGTGCGAAGAGTGCGAGAGGGCGAAGGAGGAGGGGCGACCGTCGGAGAGTAATTACATCCAGAAATTTTATTGCAAGATTACCAAGATAATGGTAATCTAGATAACCACTCCTCCCCTTGGTAATCCAGATTACTCATGGGAGGTGTTGGGGTGATTCAGCCGATTCTCCGATTCTGATTTTCGATCGACCTGATAAGCACGGTCTGTCGATTATCAATCGGTTGGCCGACTAACAGTCGACTATCCTCAAATTTAACAAATTTCAACTATGACGACTCGACTGATTTCAGATCGATGACCGTCGGTATATCAGAGTTGATGACCGTCGGTATATCAGACTTACTGACCGATGCTCATTCAGACTTTCACAATTATTGACATACAATCGATATATTTTGATTACCGACATATAGTTGGCTTACCAGAAACTATCAGTGTAGAAAGCGCATAATAGCCAGACATAATCAGTGACGGATATAACCAGCCATCCCACAATCACATAATGTCAGAACAAACGGGATCCACATGTCCAACCGTTACAGATGGTTACCAACTACTCGTCTATAAAAAGAGGTAAATGAACAGCATTGGAAAATTTTTTTTGAGAGCTAAAACTCTGCCTCTTTGAATATTCGACTGCTGTTCATCACTTTCTACTGACTTAAGTATAGAAGAGTCCTCGCCGGACATAATTTCGATCAGTGTGGACTTCATTTTGCAAGTGCTCTTCACTGGCGACAAGTGTAACAGGAGATTGGCTGCAATAGATTGGCACGCCAGATAGGGGAATAGGAGCAACAATGGTAAAGACCAGAGCTCAAAATAATTCTACAGGATCTGCGAGGTAATCTTTCCGCTGAAAAGATCTTCCTCCTCCTTCAATGGCAGAACCCAGCTCCTCGCATCCTGTAATCACTATGGACACACAAATTACTGCTCTAGTGCAGCAAATGAAGGTATTGACGGAGACAGTCCACAGCCTCCAATAACAACAGACACAGCAACAGGTAGTAACCGTCGGTGGAGTCGGTAGCTCATTTAGTGCCATCCAGGCACAGTCGCCGTCCTCCATGGTGCTCACCCTCATCATCTCCAGAATGACGACCGTCTCGACATTTTCATCTAGTTGAGCAGCTATATTCTCGGCATTCTCATCACACCGCTTATCCTTCACGGCGATCTCCTTCTCCTTCCCGTGTACATAGTATCAAGAAGGGAAAAAGGCCACGTGCACCTTCTCCTTCTCCATCCTCAAATTCTTCAGGGGATTCTACCTTCGGATTATCTCCTCAACGACGGCTCGACGACTACGAGCGCAAGTTCAAAAAGATCAACTCCCAACTCGTCTGACTTCAGGTGGAAGGTCAGAAGTCCTCCAACGACTATGACTTCTATACTGCCCAACCTCTCTCTCAGCATATTTTAGACAGGTCAATCTCATCTCGATTCAAGATGCCGCAGATGGAGCCATATGATGGATCCATCAATCTAGTTGATTATTTGGAGAGTTATAAAACTCTCATAATGATCTAGGGGGCAACTGACGTCCTCTTGTGTATTAACTTTCTGGCAATCATTTGGAAGGCTGCTCGAGTATGGTATTCTGGACTTCAGTTGGGAAGCATAAGTTTCTTCGAGCAGCTTAAACATTCTTTCGTAGCTCATTTTAGCACTAGTCAAAAGGTACCACAGACATCAGACAGTCTCTTCTCCATCAAATAAGGCAAGATAAAGATATTGAGAGATTTTGTGGCTCACTTCAATGACGCTACACTTGAGGTTAAGAACTTCAATGAAGATATGGCCATATCGGCTATGAAGAGAGGTCTGAAGAGATCCAGATTTACTTATTTTCTGGATAAGACTCTTCTCCAGACCTATGCTGAACTCTTGGAGTTCACATACAAGTATATTTATGCAGATGAAGGCACTTTTGACCGACGACAGACAGAAGAAAAAGATCAGAAAAAAAAATAAAAAAAATAAAAAAAAATTGAAGCTTCGATCGAACCAAGTCGGTCAACTATCAATAAGCGAGCTTCATCTCGTCGATGGAGTCCAAGGCCGAACAATTTTGACAACATGTATGACTCCTATACTCCTCTTTTCCACTTCTCATACGCAAATCTTAATGGAGATCGAAAGAAATGAGTATCTTCAACATCCCCCATTGATGAAAGCACCATCGAGAAGTCATGATAAGAAGAAGTATTGTCGGTTTCATCATGATCACGATCACGATACTGAATAGTGTATTCAACTCAGAGATGAAATAAAGGCCATGATCTGATGTGGCTACTTCGAAAAATTTTGACGAGATTGTCCGACTCAACCTCCCACTGACCAACAGCTTCAGCCACAAGCTGAGAAAATGATCAACAATCGACCAATGACGGGAGTGATCAATATGATCTCTGGGTGATCGAAGAACTGATGGGGCAACTTTCGAAGAAGAGTCAGTAAAAAAATGATGACTTGATAATGTAATTTTTTTTTGAAAGATGATGTTAGGGGAATACAAACTCTTAGTGATGATGCTGTCGTCATTTCGACGATGATAACAAACTATGATGTAAAAAAAATTTTAGTCGATAATGAAAGCTCAATTGATGTTCTTTTTTACTCGACTTTCTTTCAAATATAACTACCAACCGATCGACTCAAAAGAGTCTCGATGCCATTAATCGATTTTACTAGAGATGTAGTTACCATGGAAGAAAAATTACTCTCCCACTAACCGCGAGAATAAATTCATAATAAAGTATTGTTCTTCTGATATTTACAGTCGTTCGAGTTCTATCGATCTACAATGCCATATTTGGATGACTTGAACTTAATATTCTGAGAGCAGTGGTTTCAACATACTATTTATTGGTTCGATTCTCAACAAAAAATAAAGTTGAAGAAATACGTGAAGATCAACAACTTGCTCGACATTGTTTCATGGTCTCTGCAAAGAATAATAAATCTGAAGACTCTTTATCTATTGATAAATTAGATCAAAAAGAAAAATAAAGAAAGGGGTGAACCAGTCGAGCAACTGATTTCTATCCCATTGAAAGAAGAAGATCCTAAGAAGACGGTCAAAATTAGATTGCAATTGTTTGATCTAGAGTGGCAACAACTGATGAATTTATTAAGAGCAAATGTTGATATTTTTGCTTGGTCGGCAACTGATATGCCAAAAATTCTTCCAGAAGTAAGAACCTATCGACTGAATATTGATCTTAAAGTTAGACCGATGAGATAAAAAAAAAAATTTTTGACTCCTGAAAGGTAGAAGGTCATCGACGATGAAGTTGACAAACTCCTTGCGATTGACTTCATCAGATAAGCTAATTATCTTGATTGGCTCGCCAATATAGTGATAGTGAGAAAAGCCAATATAAAATGAAGAATCTACATCGACGACATAAATCTAAACAAAATTTATTGAAGGATAGTTTTTCTTTGTCAAAGATCGATCAACTAGTTGATACGACTTCGAGACATTGACTTTTGAGCTTTATAGATACCTTTGCGGACTACAATCAAATTTGGATGGCATCCGAAGATAAAGAGCATACTGCCTTCATAACCGACAAAGGCATTTACTGTTACAAAGTAATGCCATTCGATTTAAAGAATGCCAGAGCCAGTTATCAACGACTGGTTAATAAGCTGTTCAAAGTACAAATTGGACGAAACATAAAAGTCTACGTTGATGATATGCTAGTGAAAAATCTCCAAACTTCTGATCATATTCGAGACTTGGAAGAAGTCTTCGACACACTTCAATGTCATCAGATGAAATTGAATTCGATTAAGTGTGCATTCGGAGTAACTTCTGAAAAATTTCTTAGATTTTTTGTATCACAATAAAAAATTGAAACTAATCCTGAAAAAATAAAGGCTATCATCAATATGAAGCATCCAAGCTCCAAAAAAGAGTTACAACAACTTAATGAAAAGATCGTCGCACTCAGCCGATTCATCTCAAGGTCGGCAGAAAGATGTTTATCCTTCTTCAAGACCTTGAGACAAGCAAAAAATTTTTTATGGTTAGATAAGTACCGATAATCCTTCGAAGATCTAAAAAGATATCTGACATCTCCATCATTACTTACAAAATCGAAGGTGGGAGAAATTTTATATCTCTATCTGGTGATTTCAACAGAAGCAGCTAGTTCGGTACTCGTCCAAGAGGATGAAAACTGAATTCAATGATCAATTTATTATACAAGCAAGGTGCTTTATAATACTGAAATAAGATATTTAAGAGTAGAAAAGATGGTCTATGCTTTAATCATATCATTACAGTGACTTTGTCCGTACTTTCAGGCACATCCTATAGTCGTCTTAACAAATCAGCCGTTGAAAGCAAATTCTATACCGACCTGATACTTCAGGTCGAATGACAAAATGGATAATAAAACTCAATGAGTTTGATATTCAATATCGTCCATGACCATCCATGAAAGCACAAGTTTTAGCCAACTTTATCGTCGAAAGCACCATATCCGACAATAATTCTGAAGATGAACCTGACGATAAATTAAAGCAAATTGCAACTCCTGAGGCTGACTTAGCATCGGTGTGGGTGCTACATATTGATGGAGCATCCAATGCATAAGGCAGTAGAGCCAGTTTCATCCTCATCAATTCTGAAAGGATTGTAACTGAATATGTCCTTTGGTTTAATTTTAAAACTTCAAATAACCAAGCAAGTATGAAGCTCTTCTAGCTAGCTTGAAGATTACTAAAGAGCTTGACATTGATAATTTGAAGATTTTTACCGACTCACAGTTGATTACACTCACAGTTGATTACTGGGCAAGTTAATGATGAGTTTGAAGCCTGAGATCCCGTTATGATGAAGTACCTTTAGAAAGTGAAAGATCTTACATCAACTTTAAAATATTTTGAGATCTCTTATATTTCAAGAATAGAGAATGCTCGAGCTGACGCACTTATCCAACTCGCAACTACTTCATTCAACTCACTGGGTCAGACATTCATCGAATATCTTGAACAATCGAGCATTGATAAAGTCGAAGAAGTGCTACAAATCAATGATGAGCTTAGCTGGATGGACCCGATCATCCTGTACTTGACTAATAAAATTCTATCTGCAAATCCTTCAGAAGCCAAACGACTACGATGGATGGCCTCGCAGTACATTTTGATGAATGGATAATTTTATAAAAGATCATTCTCTCTTTTCTTACTGAAGTACCTGAGACCAATGGATGTCGACTATGCACTCTGAGAGGTTTATGAAGAGATTTATGAAAATCACTTGGGGGCAAATCATTAGCTTATAAAATTTTACGACAAGGATATTATTGACCCACCATGAAGAAAGATGCAGTTAAACTTGTCCGAAGATGTGAACTATATCAGAAGTATGCTAATATACAATATTAACCAGCCAGCTAGCTGATATCAATTGTTATACTATGGCTCTTCGCATAAGGGAGAATCGACATACTTAGTCCTTTCCCTCCGACATCCAATCAGAAAAAATTTATAGTAGTTGCCATTGATTACTTCATTAAATAGGTAGAAGCTGAACTCTTGGCACAAATCACTGAAAGTAAGATAGAAAACTTTATTTAGAAATCAATCATATGTAGATTCGGTCTATCATATAGCATTATCACTGACAATGATCGATAATTCGACAATCAGAATTTTAAAAAAATTTATACAAAATTTTATATTACGTACAAGCTCACATCAGTTGGCCATCCACAATCCAACGGTGAAGTGAAAGTAACAAGCCGAACAATCCTACATGATCTCAAAATCAGATTGAATGAAGCTAAAGGCCTCTGGATAGAAGAATTATATCCGATCTTATGGTCATATCGGATAACTCCTTGTATACCAATAGGAGAATCGCCATTCAACCTAGCCTATGGGATGGAGATGATGATTTCACTTGAGATCGAATTACCATCAGCAAAAGTGGAACAGTATAATGAGCTGAGCAATTCTGAATGTCGGAGAGCTGATCTAGACTTACTTCTAAAAGTTCGACAGTAAGTTCAAGTTCGGATGGCAGCATATCGGCAAAGAATATCTCGATATTACAATGCAAAAGTCAAGCCAAAGATCTTTCATCCAAGAGATCTGATCCTAAGAAAAACAGAAGTTTCAAAGCCTCTGGATCAGAAAAAATTATCTTCAAACTGAGAAGGACCCTACAGAGTAACCTAGATACTTCGACCAGATGCATATTGACTAGAAACTCTCGATGGAATGATTATTCTTCGAACTTGAAATATCAATAATTTAAAAATATATTATCAATAAAATTATTCATATATACGATGTTCAGAATAAAATATTGAAATTCAAAATCATGAAAGCTTCAATCAACTATAAGTAATCTACAAAATGATATTAGATCGATAAATAATTGATTAATTTTTATCGACTACATCTCAATTTTTTAATGCAAAAACCAACTTACCGATTATATCTCAATTTTTTATTGTAAAAACTGACTTAAGTCGAATGACTACTCATATCGACTTAGCTTTAGCTAAGCAAAATATGATGCTGATTCAATTCCGATCGAGTGAAAAATACACCGACTTGACTACGATCAGTCGAAGAATATTTGACTTATCACCATCTTTCAAATACTTAAAGTATACAAGCTAAGTCGGCTGACACCCGACTAGCAGACAAACTCTATTATGACTATTGATCGATATTCAAGTCATCGATGGATGATCGGTTGATCGACTGTTATTCTACGATCTTGACAATACAAGTGTAAAAAAAAGAGATTCCATACTTAAAATTTTTTTTTCATTCATTGAAGAAAGATTACAAAATTAGACTTAGTCTAACTACAAAAAAAAAAAGAAAAAGTATTACACCGGTCACCAGTCGGCTTCTTCTTCACCTTGCTCTGGTACAACTTCGATGGTTGGAGTAGTTTCTGATACAGTCAGTGTGGTGGTCTCCTCAGCAACCTCTTCTCCCGAACTAGGAGGCACAATGCTGCTCAGGTCCAGATTTGGATATAATTTTTCGACTGTATCTCTATCGTCCTCGTATCCGATGCAGTAGGAGGCGAATCCATCCTCGAAACTTTTATCCTTGAATTTTTATGAATCTTTGAAATTCTCGATGGTCAGACTCAGAGCACCTCTCGCCGACTCAGCTTCTTCCTTGGTGGAGGTCGATTCTGCATCAGTCAGTGCCAACCTCTCTATAGTGGCTCGATACCTTCCGCGCTCCACTTCAAGCTCCTCTATGCATCCATCTCTCTTTCTCCAAAACTGACTGATGGGATACTTCTTACTCTTGATTCGAGATTCAAGAGATGTGATGTTCTGTTGCACCGACTCTAGTTCGGCTCTAGAGAACTATAGTTCGATCGTTATGCGGGAGATCTCTTCTTGGAGCATCTTCACCTATTTGACTGTCGTCTGGAGTTGTTCAACAGCAGCATCTTTTTCGGCATGGGCGACTGCCATCTTATCCATCCATGCCTGATGAAGCTCGATGATTTTTTGATATCCGCTCTCTAGAACGTGCATATCGTGTGCCCACTGAAAAAAAAAAAGAGAAGTTAAGTTGGATCAAAAAAAAAAAGAAAGAAAACTTTCACTGACTCACCCCAAGCATCGTCGGGTAAAACAAAAAAAATATTTTGGATACTATCCGATCTCTCCTGTTCTCCCTGTCAGTTGAGAGAAGTGTAGCTTTGATGAGTCATCTGACCAAGGCCGACTCACCGACAGGGATTCGGATATCAAAAAGAGTGAAAAAAATCCACCGACGACCCATTATCGACTGAGGTGGTTGGTGCATTTCTCCGCTCCACAATCAGCGATCATTCGTTTGAAACTGCCACAAAATCAGTGCTTGATTGTGCCTGAGACTGCTCCATTTGAGGAACAGCTTGCACAGCAACAGATAGTTTTGGTTCGATCGTGACTATAGAATCGATCCGAACTCCTACAGATGGTGCTGCTGATGGTTCAGGTGCGGCATCTTCATCTCTTACTGTCTCAACTCTGACTAATAACACTTCAATTGGAGGTAGTACTGTCGGAGCCGACAACGCTATAACCGGCTCGATGCCAGAAGCTATCACTGACGGGATGTCTGACTTCCTCATCGATACCAATCCAGACGCACCCCAACTTCTCTTTAGTAGTCTGGATGGTCCAGCATCGGCCGCTACTCTCTTCTTAGCAGCATGTAGACGGATGTCGGCAGCTGAAAGGCAATCAAAAGATAAAAGTTTAGTACAAAATTCAGAAGCAAACAAAAAATAAATAAATAAATAAATAAATAAAGTGATCGATCATGCTATACTTAAAAAGGTTACCGAACTAAGTCCGACATCATAAAGAGCCTGCTCTGTCATCAGCTCTCATTGTACGAAGACTTTCATATCTTTAAGTCGAAAGAAATCTTCCCGATCGATGATGTCAACCCGACTATGCTTATTGAGGTCAGTTCTCGGATCATCCCAGCATAAAGAAAAATCTCAAGGAAATGAAGAAGAAACGAAGAAAAATTGATTCTTCCATCCATGAATGGATGATGGAAGATCAAAAATGAAAGAAAGACCCTTCATCGGGTTGAAAAACCACCAACCCTTAGTTTTGGGATGAGGATGAAGAACAAAGAAAGTCCAAAAAAGAGAAGGGTGAGGGTTAGTCGGGATAAGACGATATAATAAGACAAAGCTGATAATCAGTCGAATGGAGTTCAGAGCCAACTGAGTAGGACAAAGACCGTAATAATCAAGAAGATTTCGAGCAAACTCTGGAATTGAAAATCGAAGATTGGTCCGAAGGTTCTTGACATAAAAAGCAACTTGATCCGAAGGAAGGGAGTTCATCCGACCATCTGAATCAGGAGCAGAAAGCTGATATTACTTCGGGATATGATACTATTTTCGGAGCCATTCGACTTTGGGCTCGGACAAAGAAGAGACTTCCATCTTTGGATCCGAAGGAGAATCGTCGGTCAGATTCTTCGATCGACTATCCCGAGAAGATGAAGCCTTCATTTTCTTACTCCTACTTGCTATTGGAAATGAAAGAACCTAAAAAAAAAAGAAGAAAAACCTAAGAGAAAAGAATGGAAACTCGATCTGGAGCTAGAAGTGACACGAAGAACAGAGAAACTTCGAGAGCTCTCAGCACTTGGGGGACAAAACCTTCTGTTGTAGAGAAAAATGATGAATGTAAAAGCGGAAAGTTCAAATGAAAGGAACACTATATATATAGGACCTCTCAGCGGTCTGGATGAAGTTATTCAAATCAAAGCTCTCTCAGATTTTGATAAGTGGCTACATCAAAACCGACCATTGATCGGATGGTTTGATGCACCTATCTTCAGATCACGCCACTTCAGCACTATCCGCGTGAGCGGCGTTGAGCCAATGATATCTAGACACGTGGTCGAAATCGACTAGTCAAAATTGAATCGTCCGAATTCTCCAGACGTCGGACTATCTTCTCGAAGCGATACCTCAATGATGATATCGCAGTTATCGAAACGACAAAATGGATGAAGTCTCTTCGTATTTCAAAAAATCATTAATATCTGCAATCGAATCGGAGCTCGAGACAACACGTGGCAACTCTCTTCGTCCAACGTGACAGACCACGTGACAACATGCATATCAGACTACCTTGGACTTAGGAGTGGAGGGCAACTATTGGGCCGATTCAGCCGACTCCTTGATTCCAACTTTCGATCGGCCTGATAAGCACGACCTGCTGACTATCAATCGATTGGATCAATCGATTGACCGACTGACAGTCGATTATCCTCAAATTTAACAAACTTCAACTATAACGACTTGACTGATTTCAGACCAATGACCATCGAAATATCAGAATTACTGACCGATGCTCATTCGGACTTCCACAACTACCGACATACGTTCGACATATTTTGATTACCAACATATTGTCGGCTTACGAGAAACTGCCAGTGTAGAAAGTGTATAATGGCCAGAACATGATCAGTAGCAGGTATAACTACCCATCCCACGATCACATAATGCTGGAACAAGCGGGATCCATGTGTCTAACCCTTACAAACGGTTACCAACTACTTGTTTATAAAAAGAGATAAATGAACAGTATTGAAAAAGATCTCTTGAGAGCTGAAACTCTGTCTCTTTGAATATTCATCTGCTGTTCATCATTCTCCATTGATTTAAACATCGGAGGGCTTCCATCGAATATAATTTCGATCAGTGTGGACTTCATTTTATAGGTGCTCTTCACCGATGACAAGTGCAATAAGGGATTGGCTGCAATAGGAGATAATCTGAATTGTCAAAATAATCTGGATTATCAACCTAAAAAATATATCAAATATAATAATTTAAATAATTATATTAAATTTTTAATAATCTGGATAGATTGTCGGCTATCAAAAGCAACCTAAAGCTCGGGTTGGGAAGAGTTGGTTGAAAAGCTCTGGTGAGCCCAAGCTCGTCAATCACCCACTTGTCGCTGTCACAGTTGATGATGGTCTTGTGGCTCTGGTCGAAGTCGAACACCACGACAATCCCTGCCATTGGATCCAAATTTAGTTGCTTCTTGTTCTTATTCTCTCATGAGGACGGAAAGAGTAAGCCTTTCCACTCCTCTGATTTGCAACATAATGCTGCGAGATTATGAGGAGCCTTGTCGGAAGACGTGGGGTTAGGGAGCAGCGTTTGCCAAGGGAATATTAGATAACAAGGATAGAGATTTCGATGGAGGCTGTGGAATCTCATTCCGGCCTCTGTCTTTCCTTTCATGTTGCATGTCTTCCTTTAAAGTGGGTGGGATAGGCACCACCAAGTCACTAATCTTCTTTTTTCCGCTTCAGAGAAGCATCGGCAAGGATATAATTCGGGATATTCCGCGAGTACCGAATCTTTGTGGACATGCGTGGCTAGCACTCCTAATTCTCACAGGCAAGTTGATGGGATATTCGGGCTGGGAGCTTCTGATTCTCCCCCTTGCCCACCTTCTAGGTATAATGTTGACTACCTGCCTTTCTTGATCCACAAAGGACTTGAATTGTATTTAACTGCTCCTTATTTTTCTGAGACAAATTCTTATGTTCCTTGTTGAGCCTTTAATTAAGAAAGAGGCAGTGCTATGGTGCATTGAAAATATTATCTGCTATGACTCCTTTAGCTTCTAATTTTGTCTTTTGGGTCCCTGTGCAGAACTGATGAATTAATGTTAGGGTACTCACGTGCATTACAGTTTTAAAATAATGGCCAAAACTGCTTTAAAAGAAGTAATATCCTGATTTCAGTGGCTCCGATATGTAAGTTTAAGGGTTTTAATAATCGCTGTTTAACTTTGTCTTTGTTCATCATATTATAACAATATTATTTAAGGGAAAAAAGTCAAAATATCTATTTGCTGAATGGTTTAATAATATATATTTTATGCTATGAATTGTGATATGAGCAAATAATATGTTTTTTTTTTATTAACTATTATTTTATGTTATAACAAATGACATTGGCTTGAAAACAACAATCAGCTGAAGATGACCGTTCTATGGTATTTTGCTACATGAAATTCGATACAAGTGGTATCATGGGATCCATGATTTTTGGTGTGACACTCTTTCACCAAGGAACAACATTTTTTTTTTCTTTCTGTTTTTTGAGGCATTTTTCTTTTGTTCACTAGGTTGTCTCTTATTTGATGATGTAGAGGTGATCAAGAGCCCTCCATTCAGTCAAAAAAAGAAAGAAAGAAAGGAAAAAAAAAAAAAGGGGGACTATGTGGATGGACCTTGTTGCCATGATGTGTCCATTTGTTGAAAGATGCATCACCCCACTGATGCAAATGCTAAGCTTGGGTGGAATATATGTAGAACCTTTGAGAATGACAGTAGAAGCACCACAAAATGGCTATCTTTGAAGAATTGATGTCAAGTTGGTCTCATATATTCCACTGGAATATATAGGTTTAATTTCCAATACTTCAAGTTCTGGTTGAGTATTACCAATACGGAATTTTGTTTCAGATTCAGGACATATGAACATTGAAATAGATCATTCAAATTTTCATATTACAACCCTACAGCAACGTGCCCTGTGATTATTTTTCCTATCATTAATTTCCTAGCTTTAACTTACTCCTCATAATAATTACTGGGGAACAATTTTTTTCTAAAACGTCCCACCAAGCAAATTCAAACTTGAAATCTTCCACTTGAATAGTCCAATATTGTTAGAGATAAAAACAAAAACCCACTCGCCTTCTAGAAACAAAGCAAATTATTGTATGTTTGTCATCTCTGGCACATCATAATCAAATTGGCAGCAGAAACCTAGACTGAGAGTGGCCTATGATATTATGGCCCATCCTGGAATAGAGAATACGGTTGGTTACTTAATTTGAAGGGGTCAAACTAAAGGGAATGGAATTGCTGGCTAGTTGGCAAACAAGGTATGCCTTGCAGAAACCTTAATTTTGTACCAAAGATGAAAGCACTTGCCATGCTAGAAATTAAGAAACCTCTGTTGTTATGGTCTACTTCATGCAATTGCCTTCTGAGATAGTTCCACAGTTTACGAAGCAGAGTACAAATCCAATGGATTTCACATGAAAATTTCACCACATAAAACATCAGGAAAATTTATCTCCGTCACTGACATTCTTTCCACTGTAAACTTTCACACAAGGTCAAAGAGGAGAAAGAAGGGGAAAAAAGGCAGAACCAAAAAAAAAAAAAAAAAGCGAAACGTGGTCTTTGACCAACATTCAGATAAATTGCCCACTTGTGCCAAATATTTGAGGGCCAAGTCAGGCATGGTTAGTGAGGAACCCTGAGAGCCAGGGGAAGGGCTTCATTGGGTGACATAGGAATTGTCTCGAACTTGCAATCCACTGAGAATAACTGGGCAGCATGGTTGTGATCGGCAGCGTTCGACATGTTGATGAGCTGCAGGAGGGTTCTTTCAAGCTCCTCACCATTGCTCCATTCATGGACCCCAGCCTTGAGCTGCTGAGGGTTGTCACAGATGAGCTGCCACAGTGGGTAATTCTTCCTTGGCATCACACAGTCTTCTTCACTGAGCTTCAGAGAAGGGCAGTAGTCTCCCTTCCCGTCACCCAGGTAGATGAATCGCTTCTTTCCTTCTGCAGTAGCTTGTGCTTGGATTCGTTCAACGATCTCGCTCTATATTTGGAAAATTCCAGGATTATATGGCACAAGAAGTTTTCTTAAGCAAAAAAGGTATAGTTATACCTTGCACATGTTTGGAGGGCAGAGGCTGCAGCCGTGAGAAGAGGTGGTGAAGTCATGGTAAGGGAAGATCCTAAGTCTCCCCTCCTCATCCACATAGCTTGGATTGGTATTAATCTCCGAGAAATACTCAAGAAGCCCATGGTGTTTGAGAACTGTCTCTATGAAGAAGAGGTTGGCATCACTCACCACCCTCAGATCACACCTAAACCAAAAGAATATATAACAAGCCGTCAATACAATACAAGTTATACAACATAACATAATGTCTAAACAATGGAGAAAACCCGACCAAAACAAGAAAAAGTACCCAAGATCATAAGCCGATTTGATGGCCGTGATGACGTGAGGGTCCAGTGGAGCCCTCTTCAGGCAATCTGCAATTTCTTCGATGGTCTTCCCCTGTAAATGTAGCTCCTTCATCATCCTATCCTGCAAGAGTGGCGAAGCATAAGGTGGGATCGATGAGTATGGTATCTAATGACGAAAAGAGCAGTACCGTGTGTGAGAGAGGGAGAGATCAGTGCACAAACCATGAGAGAATTCCACGGCATGGACGGGAGGAGGAGCTCAAAAAGCTCGGTGGCGCCGAGCTGGTCGACGACCCAGTTATCGCTGTCGCAGTCTATGATCGTCTTGTCAAAGTCGAACACCACCACGATCCCCGCCATTGAATCGAGATCAAGCTGAAGAAAGCTTTGAAAGTATGAGAAGTTTGAGGTCCCAATGGTTTGGGGAGGTATATATAGGGAGCAGAAGATGCCGAAGGAATATTATGTGCCATATAAATGGTGATGGGAATAAACTCTGCGGACTCCTACTATGGGCTGGTTTTCCTTTTCCTTTAAATTTATTCCGAGGTGGGTGGAATACTGGAATTACTGGTCCCGAGAAGAACCGGGAGGGACGGGATGGGACTCTCGTGGGAGCACGGAACCTTTTTTTGGAAACGCGTGGATCGCACGCCGTCTCATAACCTCACGGGTTTAGAGCCGTTGGCGGGGGAATATTCGGGATATAATCTTCCGAATCTTTCCAGTTCTTTACATAATTGCGTATGGCCTCCTTGTTCTTGCGCGGGCAACAATAATTATCGGGGAGCTTTCGGTTGAACATGGAAATCCATTATCTCCGCTTGGCAGAAAGAAGACAAAAAAAGAATGATCGGAAAAATAGCTGGTATTTATTTTTTTACACTGAATTATTTGAAGGTAATCTAAAAATATTATTTTTTGACAAAAAATCAATAGTTGTTAATTATTATATTGATATTATAATAATTATATGATATATATATATAATTATAAATATATAAATATATTGATTAATAATATTATAAATAACAATTAATATATTAAATATATTACTATATATTAAAAATATAAAGCATCAATAAAATAATTAATATTTATTTATTAATTATCAATAAATCAAGCATAGAAGTTATTAATAATTAATATATTTATTAATATATCAAAGCATACTAACATATATTTTTAATAAAAAAATATATTTTTAATATATATAATTAATTAAAAATATTTTTAAATCATATAAATAGATTTTAATATTTAAAATAGTTAATATTGATAGCATTTATGTAAGTAGGCCGCAAATAGCTAACAATGGCTTGAGAACAAAATATTATCACTTAAATTATTTTTTAAAAGATATTGTTAGAAATTTAATAATATTTCTTTATAAGATTAACTTTAACCAAATGTAATGATTTTTTTCCAATACTATTTTTTAGAATAATTTTTTATAATTTAATATAATAAATTTATTTTTTAAAATAAATAATTTTTAAAAAATATCAGATTATTTGATATAATAAATTTTTATTCCTTAGTGTCAACAGTACTATCAGAGATGTATCTGTTGTGAATGTATGGTTCTCAAAGAATATCTATTACCATCGATATTTTTTTTTTTATTTATGGAATTTTAGTCATCTGAATATTTCTTTGAACATTGGAGCATTCTTTACTCTCTTCTTTAATTACCCCTCGAATGCTGAACTTGAGGTAATGGTCCTGAGTGCTTCCATGTAGAGAAGGGAACGTGATGTCTTTTCTGTCTGTAATTCAGTACCCATGTCCTTTGTGTCTCGTAGAGATATAGGGTTCTGGGGTAGCTACGTGCAAAGTTCCAATGTTCCAAGCACAGGGCACCGTACTTTATATGACACCCGGCATTAGATGCTTTTCTCCCCGAACATGGCCTTTGTTTCGTAAATTTCTAATGTTTGCTTTTGAGGCATTTTTGTCGTTGCTGTGTGCCCATGAATGTGTTCATTATTTATTAAGTGAAACAACCCAACCGTGTTTTGATGGGGAATAACTCCCAATTCATTTTCTTATATCTATATATATATATATATATATATATATATATATATATATATATATATATATATATATATATATATATAATTTATTTATTGGCTAGTGTGATAGCGCACTTAAACGTTCCTCCACGTGAGTCCCATGGAATAGGCTTATTAACTCCCGTACCATAATAAGTTAATTATCACATTATCCTTCCACTTTTTCTATCCACAATAAAGTACATCAAGAAGTATGAAAGTAATTTTGGCTTTGTAGTAAAAAAAAAAAAAAGGAAAAAAAAAATCATGAATATTTTATTCCCTCCCCTTATCCTCTCCTATTTATTCTTCAAACCAAATGCTAGCAAATATTTATCCTGTAGAATAAGCTCATCTCTTACTTGGATATCTTTTTCTTATTCTCTCAAAAGTATTCGACAGCTAAACATTATCTAAGGGATTGATGTCAAGTCATATGGACAGAAGACTGTGAAACTGAACTTTAATTTGATAGTGTTCTTGCAATGTATATGCCATATTTGGAAATAAATCTCTTGATTGTGGTTAGATTTTTTTTTTTTTTTCCTTTTAGTTGAATTCTTTTTACCTACAATCATATAAAAAATTTGTGGAATATTATACACTGGATGTCCCTTTTTGCATATTTGACATTAGCCTAGTTCTCGGACTAAGACTAGACCCCATCTTTTCTATCCTATATCCTTCTCAACTTCGGTGACCAATTCCAATTGAACAGGTCTCTTAAATGGCAAAAGATAATATCAATTGAGCAAGCATTTGGATAATCATTAGTTTAGTTGACTAGCACTTCTTCCTAAGAGCTTACCATGAAGGAGGTCAATGGTTCAAATTTTGGATAAATCTTTTTTTTTTTTTTAATAAGGTTAAAAGGAACAACATTAGTGCAGTCCAACTCTAAATATGTGGGCATTAGAGACCAACTTCCAATATATGGACGCAGGTATTTTGGTTTGTCTATTTATATGCTTTTTTTTTTTCCAGATATGTTAAAGAATGCCATTAAAAGGCCCTAGATGGAAAAGAAGGAAAACAAAATTGTTGGATTCCTAACAGGTATGGAACTGATTCTAGATTGATTCAGTGCCTTGACTTTGATAGGAGATAATGGGTTTTCACTAGGTCCTACTGCTGTAGGACATCGTTCCAACCTCATAGGTGCGAGCCTAAGAATGGAACAAGACTATAACCAACTCAACTCACTCATTGGGCAAATGATTCATATTGAACACAACAATGTATACTAATATATATACATACACATACATAGATACACACACACACACATATATTCTGTGTGTGTATGTGTGTATAACATCTCGTGTGCTCTAAAATTTCTTCAGAAATTTCTGCTTGTTTTGCATTTTAAAATGGAGGATGTTGATTTCTCTAATGGCAACCTATTATAGCAGGAGGAAAGTTCAAGTATGAGTGACAAATATTATAATTTAAGTAAAATATAAGGTTGATAATTAATATAAATTTTGTAACTTCCGTGATCATAGGCGAACATGAGATGGTATTGACTTAAATTCTTTCGACTTGGGTATCAATAAAAGACATCGAGGACCCAGCTGCCTTAAATTCAAATATTCAATGAACGAAAAGCAGAAGTTTCATGCAAGAGGAATTCAATATGACCACCATGTCAGAACGGAGCTGTCTTGATCTAACATATTCAATTTCATGCAAGAGGAATTCAATATGACTACCATTTCATCACTCATCATCCGAGTCCCTCAAACAACAAAAGCTTCAAAGTAGGGAGAAACGTTGCATGACGCTTGCGTGGGTCTCTTTTTATCGTCCTGCAAATTAGGTTGAGCTCGGGTTCTCTGCTGTGCACCGCACGGTATGGTGCACAGCAGAGAATTCACGCGGAATTAGGTTGGCTAAGCTAAATCATCTTAAATAATTCTTGCTGAACGGTCAAGTGGGTAACGTAATGGACTTGGCTTGAACACGACCCAAATCTGTACATAAAAGGCTTATGAAAATAAGCTACATTGCAGATTGAGATGATCACACCCCAGCCCATCATTAAAATTGGCATGTGACAATATCAGAGCATAGGTTTATGATTTATAGAAAATTTCAGAGAGGACTCAGAGTCCGAATAACAAAGCAAGTACCCACTTTTGAATTGACTACTTAAGCGGCGAGAAGTCCAAAAGAACGAACCATAATTTTGTAGCCATTTTTGTACTGTAACTCATCTCCACTAACCTCTAACATTAATATATGGAGAAAAATAACAATCTTATACAATACGTCAACTCAAATAGACCTAATGGATGAAGCATAATTTTAGCTAATGTCTTTTTTGATGATAATACTTTTAGCTGATGTGATGCTGTAAGGGGTGAAAGAAGCAACTCACAGAAAGATTTTGATGTGGCTCACTAAAAATTGTGTGGAAATAAGATCCGAGAATCATTCTAAGAATATGTAATTGGTAAACTATTCACTATGTCTCTTTCTGCTGGTTGTCACCCCTTCTCCAAAATTTGATGGTTTCTTTTTGTTTCTCCAAAGTGTTTGTAACGGGTTTCCCTTGGTCGCTATATGGTATCATATGTTGGGTTGGGGTGGGGCCGAGGTACTGGTCTTTGGGTTTCCATGGGCCAGTCCAAATGGGCTGGCCCAACTTGAGCGTCCTTGTAGATAAATAAATAAATATATGTAAGTAAATATTATTGCCATTATTTTTTTTAATCCAGTATCCCCGCCTTCCAGATTGACAACCCTAATTGCCCTAATTTCCTGTCGGATTCTCCCCTCCTCCTCTATCGAGTCGAGACCTGTCCCGGCGTCAGCGGCGGCCGAAGGCTTCCATATCCGGCGCCGTCGCGCCGATCGGTTGGTGGCACCGCATTCCCTCTCCTGTCTTGGAGAGGTCACAGGTTCGGATCTCTCTCCCGATTTCTCCCTCCTCTCGATTTTTATTCGCTCTGTCGCAAATCACCTGAATCTTGGCCGAGATCTTTTTCCTTTCTTTGAGCTGATCTTAACGCGATGCGGAGCCTATCCCTCTTCTGATAAGATGGGGTCGGATCCGGGGATGATCCAAAGGTGCTGCCTTTGGGGATTTTGTTGTCGGATTCTTCCTATCTTGATCGCCGTTCCTGTTTTTTCTTCCAAAGGACGTTAATTTCTTATTTGTTCTTCCACTAAAGCAAACCCTCGAGGGCGTCAACTAGGTAATTCGGAGGAAGTCAGATATTCTTGTGTGAGAAAGAAAAGTTTTCTTTTTTTTTTTTCATCGACAGTTTTCTTCTAATCTAGCTCCTTATAAAGTTTTTCTTCTAATTTGGTTCCCTGTAAGGTTACGGGTTTGGTTATCTTCGATTTAGGGTAGGTTGCCGTCAACTTTATTGCATGAGTACTGGATAGGGAGCAATTTTATCCTTGTCCTGTCTCGTTGTTTTCTAGTCTTTTGATTTATTATGTTGTCCATCAAATATTCATTATATTCTAATAGTCCGTTATTTTTATCCGTTCAGATCCATTGTGGGAAGGATATAACGAGGAGGAGGGGGAGGAAGTTTGTATAATTATATATATAAATATTATACCTTTTCATTTTGCTGGCAGTTACATTTCACCGTAAGTCTCCTTTTTATCATTCTTCTCCTTCTTTTATATTGCGCCGCTATCATGACTTTGGGAACTTGTAGAGCAGAACAATGGATGATGAAAACCATTGCATCTTTCGTCATTCCATTACATACCTGATACCACATAAATCTGGGTTTTGACATATTAATTGGAGGAATTATTATGGCCAAATGGTTTAGGTGGCATGGGCAAATTGTGACAATGCACATTAGGAGGAAGGCTACCATCATCTAATTATAGTTCATTGTGTGAAACCTTATTTTCATGCTCTCCTTGTCGCACCCGGTTGCTCCACTTTTTGCTTCTAGGCAAAGG
This sequence comes from Elaeis guineensis, assembly GCF_000442705.2. NCBI lineage: Eukaryota > Viridiplantae > Streptophyta > Magnoliopsida > Arecales > Arecaceae > Elaeis > Elaeis guineensis. Next base: position 114,445,345 of record NC_025994.2, read on the forward strand.
GTTGCCGCTTTATGTGATAGTCGATCTGCCATAGGTTCCCACTGCTATGAATGCACTGCTTGTGGTCACCACTCAATGCTTCTGCTGCTGATATACGAAGATTGCCTTTGTGGGGGATATTTGAAATAGGTCCCACCTCTCTAGGACCAGTATATACCAGCCTAGTGATTTCAAAGTGCCTAGAAAAGAAAGATTTGAAAGGAATTAGACTAATGTGGGTGCAAAAATAAATCTAAACTAGAAATTGAAAAGGAAACTAATTGCTATGATGCTAATATGAGAGATTCTGCTAGGAAGGGAAGGTATCAGAACACCTCCCCTTCCCTTGAAACCTGGAAAAAGAAAAGAAGGGCTAGGCTAGTATGCAGGAACTAAGCTAAATTATGCTAATGTAGAAAATTAAGTAAAACTAGAGGAAAAAAAGAGAAACAAGGAGAAGAAATCTCCCCTTTTTGGGGCGTTGAGCCATAGGTCTGACCCTTCTCGCATGAGCCCCATTGAGTCCTTTGCACACTCTGAGAATACAAAAAGGCTATGAACTGCTGCCTGAAGTTTTAATATCTAGAAGTGTGCTCTTGCAAAGGCTTAAAGCTCCTTCTTTGATACTTTGGCTGTTCCTTAGCGATCTTTTGATGATGCTTGGCCCCCTTGTGGGGTTTTATATAAGATTCTTTTGGGAGGTCTAGAGCTCGTGCGTCCAATGTGGGACTAAGAGAATTGGTGAAAATGTGCCTAAGACTTGTCAAAATTGGGTAAAAATCCAAGTAGAAATCAACTTGGGGAGTTGATTTGGGTCGAGGTTAGGATCCTACCAATGGTAGGGTTGGCTCTGTCTGTATACAATCCATGCCAATTAGCTTGTCGTCGGTACTCAGTAGGCAATGGATGGTCAAAACCCACAATAAGTTGGTCCCTTCTAGAAACCTATGTCTTTGATGGTTGTCACATGGCATCAGCATGATACTAATGGCAGGAGCATTTCTTCAGTGGGGTACCAACGATACAATATCACTGTTTGTTGACTCCAAGAAGGTCTAGGACCCTTTTTCCTGTAAATTGAATGCTTTGCATGGGATGCAAGGTATGCCAATGCCAAACTGTTTCATTGGATTGCGGAGGTTTGGGTGATCGTTATTGGTGACACTTTTGGCCTGTTTTTGGGTGTCAAGAGCTAAGTACCTACAGTTGTGACAAGACTTTTAGATCCTTTGAAAATGGCTGGTTAAAAAAGGGATGCATGTTGCAAACTCAGTGTATATGATATTTGATAGAAATGTACAAATGGATAATTATATAATCCATGCTATCTAGCATAGCATTTTACAAATTCTACTATGTCACGGTTAAAATATATTTTGATGGTATGTTTGTCAGTGTGGTACTCCTTGGTATGAAGCTATCAGATCTAAACTCAAGAGTAGCAATAAGCAACCCAGTAAGCGACCCAACAAGGACTTTAGAATTTCTTTATCGTGACTCAACTCCTAGCCTATTTCTGTCAATTTGGCCCAACTTTGGGACTTCAATGACAATTAGTTAAAATCTTGGAAAGGTAAAATGATAGTTGTGGGGCTCAGGTTCAATCTTATTATGATACTTGCAGCCTTCCCTCACATCGTATCCCACTATGCAAGTTGAAATTTAGCATGCCTTATATCTATGCTTGTGTTATATTTTCAATCCTATATTGACTTCATATTGGGTATGGTAACATCAAAATATTTTAAGTTACCTTTCTAGCTTGCTCCCTACTAAACCAGAGAAACAATGCATATATTGTTCCTGAATTCTTACTCGCCTACAAACTTAATCTTCATTGCTCAACTAACAATGGAGACATGACTGCTGAAATCTCATAGTATTTTTTCTAAGTTTGCTCCCATGAAGGCTGACGTCATTACTCTAGGCGGAAGACTTGTCTGATTAGTTATTAAAGAATAAAGATTAAGAATTAAGCTCACTTGTATGAAATTCGTGGTGAATGATTTGGCAATGTTTGCTCTGTAGAGGATAAGATTTGGAATACAGCCAGTTGTGTGGTATTCATAGATGAGAATTGAGTTATGATTATTTAGGATGATGATTATTTATTAGGTCTGCAAATGGGCCTTGTCTGGACCAGGTTAAGCATGATGCAGATCTGACCCTGTTTCCTTGTGGGTCATGATTTCAGAACTGGACCAAACCCACCGACCAATCAGGGCAGAGTAGGTCAGGTCCATGGTAAGTATTTTAGACCCATCTAGTCCTGGTCGAGCAATATGTCAACCCAACAATGTGTTTGAGATTGTGCTCAGTCTAGGTCTAGATCCATTGAAAGATAAAGAGAAAGTATATTTTCGTAGAAGAAAGACTAATATTGATATGAATAACAAGTGAAGAAAATTAAAAAAAAAAGGGTGTTGGTGTTGAAGAAATACTAGGAATATTTGAGACTGTGTTCACTCCAAGTCTTGGTCCATTGCAAGATAACAGGAAAGTATATCCATGCCTAGAAGAAAGACTAGTAGTGACATGACTAATGAGTGGATAAAAGTAAAAATAGTGTTGGTGCTACCACTAATATCACCAACAACAATGCATTTCAACCTTAACTGAGGCTCTGACCGGCAACTAAATGGCCTTAATACCCACTCTATATGCTCAAACATGGCTATGGGGTGAGCAATGAAGGGTTTAGGGGTTTCAACATCATGATATTTTTGGCTGAAAATGAAGCAAGTCAGGACATTTAAATTTTGATTATTTTAGACCTGTTTAATCGATGGGTTGGTTAGGGATAAACTGACCTAGATCTGACATGGTCTTATGAAAAGGCCATATTTTACACCAAATATGACACATGGGAAGATCAGATTATATGTCACAACATTTGCCCTTAAATCTATGGTTTTTAAGCATTTTTCTCTCATCTTTTAGAAATGTTGCATTGCTAGATGATTGTTAAATACACTTTGTGAGCCAAATTTAAGCACTTTAATATATCATAATTCATAACTATTTGCCCTTAAATCTATGGTTTCACTTTTTGAGCATTTTTCTCTCCTCTTTTAGAAAAGTCTTGTAATGTTTTTTAAGCCTTATGATCATTTGTTTATAAGTGGGGTTGGAGATTCTGAAAGTTGGATACAAGTATAATCACATGACCATCATATGCTTTAGGTGTGGGAAGGTAGATTTTGGGTGTTGTTTTATATGCTTTATTTATTATTCTTCTTATTACTCCCCATATGTTTGTGCTTGCCATGTAAAATGTCATATTATTTGAAACTACTGTAAAGTACCTCGGTTCTGGATCTTTTGTATCTGTGATTTGTGTAACTCCTGTAGGTTGATTACCAATATATTAGGGTTCATTCAAAATGGAAGGCAAACATTACGGTGGCAGACAGGAAGCATATTTTCAGGAACGACAAAGAGATAGGGAAGAGGTAAGCTTCCTTTGCTCTCCCATAGTTTTGTAACTTGAGTAAGAGATGTTTCTCTGGTCTGCATGCTTGATCCTGACAACTAAGAGCCTCCTCCTTGAGATAGTTTTAATGTCCAGTACTCCATTTGATTCAAATTGGTTATGGTTTGTTTTAGTAATTATTTTTCCTTTTTGCTATCTGGACTCATAGGCTGTATGGGTCATGTGCTTTTCTTCGCACACATGTTTTCTGTTCTTGACATCTCCATGCTTCACTATCCTATTTCCAAATTAAGATATTTGTGTATGTCCTGGTTATGTTGTTTGCTGCTGCAGGCATATTCTAATTCTCTTGTTGAGGATTCAGGGGAAGATTTTCGTTTGCCAATTGATCACCGTCCCACGGAGAACCTTGATATAGAAAACTTGGAACAAGCATCTCTGGATACACAACTTACGTCATCTAACATAGGTTTTAGGCTTCTGCAGAAAATGGGATGGAAAGGCAAGGGTCTTGGCAAAGATGAGCAAGGTATTTCCTTCATTATGCCAATAGCTGCTGTTAGTTGTCATCATTTCATCATACAATCGTTGCTTGCTTTTAGTTTTCTTGTTTTGTTTTCCAGTGTTTATTTTTCCTGTTGCCATAAATTGTGTACAATCTTTTCTTCAATTTTTGTCAGACACTTATTTTGTTGATTTGCCTTCGATAATCTTTGCCCGCTTTATTGGAGTGACTTGGATTTGTGCCTGCTTTTTCATTGCAAGTAATGTTACTGAAATATAGGGTGCATTCTACTGGTGCACACTATATTTTCTCTGATTTGTTTACCTGAATTAACCCCTTTTTTCTGGTTGTGTTAATGGTCCATATCATTTTTGTTGGGGATATGCAGGCATAATTGAGCCAATAAAAACTGGTATAAGGGACTCAAAATTAGGTGTGGGGAAACAGGAGCAAGATGATTTTTTTACAGCTGAAGAAAATGTGCAACGGAGGAAACTTGATATTGAATTAGAAGAGACTGAGGAACTTGTAAAGAAGCGTGAGGTATGTCTTTAGATGCTCTTCACCATAGCCATTATTTGATGCTTTGGGGTTGATGCTTGACATTTTCAAAACCTACATCTAGTAGTAGGCAGCATATAGCATATATGCGTATCTTTTGACGGGAATGATATATCATAAGGGAGCTATCGAGGGTCTTGAGAATTTCGTGCACTTTTTATTACCTGGTGGCTTCTACTGCCTGCTTCGTGCAAATGATGACAATCCAGGTCCTAGCAGAGCGTGAGCAGAAAATCCAAACTGAGGTGAAGGAAATAAAGAAGGTTTTCTTTTGTGATCTTTGCAACAAGCAGTACAAATTAGCAATGGAATTTGAGAGTCATCTGAGCTCATATGATCACAATCACAGAAAAGTAAGTCAATTTTAATTTAGTTTTTTTAATCAAAATTTCCTTTTTGTAGTTGCTAGTTAAGAAACCATGTGACTGAAATTTCATATATATATATATATATATATATATCTTGTGTCTGTGTGTGTGTATGTTTATTTATTATAGTAGTGCTTTTTTGCCAAAATGTGTACTGTATCAAAGTTCAGCTATGTTCATACATAAACAGGACAGTGGACATGCCATGATATTGATATCAGGCAATCACCTTTCATATCAAGCGACTACCATGACTTTGGAATTTGTATTTCTCGTCCTCAAAATATTGAAATCAGTTCATAGGCCGTATATCTAAGAAGAAATAATATGATATGGAAGTCTGATTTTTGGCACCTTTTCCTAGATCTGTTTAGGATACCAGGTTTTCTCGAATTCCTACACTCCTTTCTGCATGAATATCTTCCAGTATCCCCCCACTCTGACGCTTGCAAATAAAAGGCTATATTGCAGTTTTTGTTGACACTCCTATCTTTGCTTTACATGGTCAGTGTAGAATATCTTTTTTTTTGGCTCAGCTTGAGCATTCCCTTCTTCGTTTGCACCAATAATTTATAGCTTTTCCACCCATCATGACCAATTATCTGATTGCCATTCAAAATGATGATTGCTAATTGCTTCATAAGTTCTTGTCTCATTCTTCTTTCATGTTGACCTATGAAGTATCCTGTGGATTCTCTAGTTACACTTATAAGTTTAATACGTTTGCAAAGTGCAATCATAATAAAGCAACTTGTTTCAAAAATCTGTTATTTTCCTTGTATTTGTTACGATATCTCAAATTTCTTATTTTGTCATGCTAAACAATCTCAGTGCAAGTCTTTGCAAATATGTTAAGAAAGGCATTTTGGTCTCTGATTCATGACCTAATACTGGTCCAATAACATGGTATCTTTTGTACAGAGGTTTAAAGAAATGAGAGAAATGCATGGGAGCAGCAGCCGCGATGACAGGCAGAAACGTGAACAATTACGTCAAGAGAAGGAAATGGCAAGATTTGCCCAAATGTATCCATTTCTAGAAAAACATTTACAATGTTTTATTCTGGAAGTTAATTTCTAAGTTTTATTGTAATATCTGTGACTTTGTCTGTACAACTTATTGTACAATTTCCTTGATGCCATTTTAGGGCAGATGCTCATAAGCAGCAACAGCAGCAGCAACAGGAACAATTGGAAGTGTCAGCAGATACTGGTGCACCAAAGAGTGCTTCCAGACTTTTGGCTCCAGATCAGCGGCAGGCATTGAAGTTTGGCTTCTCTAGACCTGGTGCTTCCAAGGTTCGTTAAATTAGGATTTAGGACGACTCATAAATAGCCACCTTATGCTTCAAAAGAGGAATAATTTTGACACTTTCTATATCATAGCAATTATGTTATATGTGTAATACTATATGTATTTCATGTTTGTTACTTACAGGTTGTTTGTCATTAACGTTATCTTGCTATTTTTCAAAAAGCATCTTGGTGCATCTTTTTCTGTGGTCTTATTACTGCTTAAAATGTATTTCACATGTCATTGCATGCTATAAGAGGAAACGGCCTATTATCTTTTGGGATATATTATTTTCTGGTTGCCACTTCCAGATTGCTGTTTTTGTTTTTTTTTTTTTTTCCTTTTATACATAATGTGACTTTTCTATGGGCTTACTAGTGTCTTCATCACAGTGCACATCTTCCTTTTTTTGGTGATAGCTTAATTGTAATTTTCATCAGCACTAGAATGTAGCATATGATTGCTGACCCTGGAATAATGCAAAATTCTGTAATAAACTCGACTTTTTAGATGTTAGTAAACTATTTTGTTAGAGGTTTTAATAAATTAATTATTAGGAAAAAATTGGACATAAGATTATGAAAAATATGGGAATCTTTATATGCCACTAAGATCCTATAACTTCTAGGAAATATATTCTTAATATTCTTCTAGATTGGTTTGGAATACTCTTGAAAATCTCTCTCTAAGATGATTATATGAAATCTCCAGAAATGTGCATTCTATTTTGTCACCTCCTTGATGCACTTCCTTAAGTCTCCAAGCATGCCCCATAGTGTCTTGAACGTTATTCTCATGGTACTTTCATGAATATACCTGCTGTGATCCTGGGTCTTTCTGTGCTTGAGCTTGAAATGCTTCAAAATATGCTTGGAGTCTGAGAAAAACACATCGAGGACTGCGAAAATATAACGCACCTTTTTAAAGATATCCTAGAAATAGAGGAGGGATCTTTGAAATATCTAGAAATATCATAGAGAAGATCTAGGTAAGTCGAAAAAGAATTACATGTATTAATCTGGATGTATTTTTAATAACTATTGTGGAAGCATATTAAAGTGTTCTGCATGCTAGAAACTATAGGAAATTAGACTTTGTGTTAGCCCTTCTAGATTGAGAACTCTAGAAGATTTTGAGGTTGAGGGTGCCTATAAAGTAGTGCTCCAGTGGGCAGGCATGCTATTCATTATCTTGTAGTTCAGTAGAGGAGTGCTCTACCATTATTTTACATCTTACGTGTTAGTGCATCGTGAAATGCTTCTTTTGTCCATTCTATTCTATAGCCTTAATCCTCTACAAACTTGCATCACTATCTCAAACTTTTCTCATTCCAACTTCCATCGAACTACCATATCCTTCTCCTTCAACTTACCATCTCAAACCAGAGTTTGTTGAAACCAATACTATTCCACCTACACCATTCCAACCAACGATGGAGATGGTCATCCGTTTAGTGCAATTCTGAACTCATTGTGGTAGTCTTGGAAGCTCAGAACTCATTGACTGTCTCTCTTTTTCTTTGTTCTTTTCTTCTTTTCTTTTGGAGATATCAGTGTGCATAAGTTTTACAGACAGTTGAAACTGCTTTTTTTATTATTAAAAAAAACCGAAAAGTGTAGGATCTGTCAATACCTCGAACAATAATTTAAGCTTTCAGCGAGATAGTTCTCTTATCAGTTTTTAAGGAATGTTAGTTTTATCTAAAGTGGATTATTAAAAGCTTGTGTGGCTTTTCCACCAAAAGAAGATCTAAAGGTATTTGATGCCTTGGGGCCGTCCAGATGAGAATTTTCATTAGTCCTATCATACAGCATAATGGAGAAAGTTTGAAAAGAATGAAGAATGTATTAATTTCTCCACTGCCATTTGAGCTGGACAGAGTTTCAAGTAATTTATGTTTTATTCTCCATGACGGTGCGGAATTGTTGTAGGTTTTGGACAGTGAGTGAGTTCATTATGTGGTTGAATTTTTCATTATGTTGCTTTGTAGTTTTTCTTCTTTTCCTTGTCAATAACTTTACGGAGAGTATAGCATTATTATCAATTGTTTATCTTAATGTTATGTTGATGCTGAATGTGCAAGTTTGTGTAGCTGTAATTTTGTTATTTACCAATTTTTCAAATGTGTTTAATCTCTCAGGATATTCATTGTTCTTTACCTTTCTTTCACCAGAAGACTTCTACTGGCGGCATCAGCAAGAAACCAAAAATAGCTGTATCCTCAATCTTTGGCGATGATAGCGATGACGAATTATAATTCCCTTTCTTGAAGGCTGCCCATTCTCCATGCGCTCTTGGAATATGGAACTTTAATCTTCTGATGAATCATGTAATGAAACTTTTTATTTTGTCTCAAGTTGCTCTGTATATTAAGATTCTGCCATTTATGATGGCTCTTATGTTAAGCTTGTTGAATGGTCTGAACTGTTGATTTGTTTGTATCAGTAAACAATGAGACTAATACATCTTGAGCAGATAACATGCTCAGATGGTGGCTTCCTTCCATCCAACTTCCCAATATGAAGAGCAAAGCAAGTTCTCTGTTGGCTTATGTCTTGGACTATTGCATATGGTTTGTTAAACATCTCATTAGGTAACATGTAATTTTCTGGATGGCAAGGTTTATCAGCTTTGTTGTGCAGCCTTGCTACTGATGGGCAGAGCAAAAGATTATAGATTCTTGCGGTGGAATTAAGTCAGGATCTTGTATATTTTGGTGCTTAGGTATCTTGATGGCTCATTTATTCCATAAAGGCCTGCTATCGGCATACTGGTCTTACAAATAACGACCGAATATGAGAATTGTTTGTCTAAAAGATAATGTGAAGCACTAGTTAGATCTGTCTTTACTTGTGCCATTATCATAAAAACTGATGGCAGGGAATTTCTCTGTTAGTTTCTAGACGCCTCAGTAAGTTTTCTCCACTTATCTCCAGTGTCATGGACTAGAGACCATGATGCAACCGTAGAGATAGATCAGAATTTGTAGTCTGATATTCAGGTGATACTTGTTCTAGCAGCAGCTAATTGGAGCTGCTCAAGCTTGCTTTTTGATACTTGCTTGTGGAAATAAAAAATAGCAGTAGTCCATCGCTGGTTGAGATCTTTTAATATGGTGGAAGGTCAACGTGGTACGTACTTGCTTTTATGCTTAATTTTTTTCGCAGTTTGAAAAAGTTATCCTGTGACGTGAGCTGATCTGAACTGTTGATTTTGATGTCTCAGCACCATGGTTGCTGATGAATTTGGACTGTATTATCTCTGCGATAGACTGAAATGTTGAGCTCCGGCACTTGTAAGCTTTGATTTTTCAGAGACATTGTCAGGGGCTTGTCCAGTACCTATGCCCATCTTCGTACGCGGCTACTTGATATGTGCATTGCAGCTTCTTATTTATTTGTTTCTTTGTTTATTTGTATATGTATCAAGGATTCAAGGCTGGACGTGGACGGAGCTGTCTCTTGCTGGTTGGACAACTGTGTCATGATCGGTCCGCTTTCCTGTTCCGGTTTGTCTGATGTCAAATGTCAAGGCTTTTCTTGGTGTTCATGGTGACATTTGCTGGCATGGCAAAACATCTCTCTCAGCTGAGCTGAAGGTGGATTAGGCATGCAGGATTTGCAAACAAGGAGATTGGGTTCAATGCTCAAGAATGCGGCGGATTTGATGTGATATCTGTCTAAATATTATTTTCAAAAATTTGGCAGACATGATCTATTTTTTTATGGATAAATATCATGAAAAAGTTGATCAACTTTCTCATTGATCAATTTACTCATATTCTTACACTTTTCAAAATAAATAATTTATGTTCTCATAAATAATATTTATTTATAAAATAAGAAAAAATTTTATCTATCTAAAAAATTATTAAATTATTTTTTTATTAATCAATAAAATAGATATTCAATTTTATTTCTAAGATGTTCCATCCTCATTTCTAAAGTCTTTATCATTCAATATTCAATAACTCAATTATCCACTTTTTTTCAAACCTAAAAAATTATAAAGTGTATTATGAAAAATATAGATAAATTTTATCAATTTATCTAAAAAAATAATAATACAAAAAATAGTGATGCAAAAGAATGTAGGTAACAGATTTTAAAGTTATTTTTTTATATAAAAATATGAATAAATTATTTTTTTATCTAAATATTATTTGAGAAATATTTATTTAAAAAAAATAAATTTTTATGTAAATTTTTTATCCACAAAAGAACGGACACGAAACTCCTGCTATTTGGCTAGTTATTTGTCACGGGGCCACCTAATTTGATGCTTTGATACTCTGATTCCTGCAGAGGCTATATGTCAGGAACTTGGCAGTCCATTTTTTCTTTGCCAGACTAGTGTAAAAGAAGCTGTCTCTAGTTTGATCCCTGCAAATACTACGTTTCAGACGGTGGAGCTGGTGATTCAGGTGTTAAGAATCCTCGACTTGACTCTATGAATGTTGGATTTCTTGTCGTCTGTTATGGACTAACCGAAACGACAGGATTCGCTCTTCATCCACTGCACAACTACGTGCAAGGAAAGCTATTGTCCTTTCTAATGAGTTAAAACAGAGCTAATCCATAGCCTTGGCTCCTGGGGCCATTACGTCCCTCATCTGGTCTCCTGGCATGCCTCCGCTGCAGGTGTTCTGAGGAATGAACAGGGGCAGGTCTTCTTTGCCGGCTGTAAAAGATCTGACACCTATGCTTCTGTTCCATTCATGGGGGTAGTTGCACAACTTGGTAGGGTTCAAGGATTGCATGCCACCACTCATCTGCTCAGCGATTCTACTTGAGGGCGGCACTCGGACAGGGATTTCGTAGATCAATCATAGGCAACACTAATTAGATTTTGATCTCAAAAAAAAAAAAAATTATGGCAATTATCTTAATAATTATCTCAATCCAAGAATAAAGAAATCTCGGAGAAATATTAATGAGCTGCCTTTCCTATTTTTGTCATCACCAGTGCACTGGAAGGAACCTTACAGTCAAAACATATTCTACATCCACCCCCTACGTTTTTTTTTTTTAGTAGAAACCCCCTACTCTTTTTTTTTTTTTTTTTTTGGTAAAGAACCCCCTACTCTACTTTGAAGGGAAGTTTGGTGACAAGCATGTGAAGCTTTCAAACTTTCCACCATGATTGTACCAATGGGAAAGCGCGTCAAAACGTGACAACACAAACATACGGATCTAATTGAATAGAACAAAAATAATGGATTGCATTGTTGTCCTACCAACCAGCAGCGATACTTTGCTGCATAAATGATCGAAAAAATTAAAAAAAAAAAATAATTATATAAAAATTTTAAATTTTTAAAAAATTTTAATTTTATCATCAATTTTTATTTAGTACAATCAAATTATTAAATTATTAAATTTTTTAATTTAAATCATAATTATAATTTTCACCAACCTGCTGTGATGGAGTTATGACATTGCTTGTCTATATTATAAAAAAAATTTACTTATGTGGCAAAAGATGATGATGAGGTAGAATGATAATTTTTATTCTTCAAATGAGTCTCCTTTCAATTAGGATTTTGATCCATTCCAATCCAAAGTCCTGCTTATCTTCTTAGTGTCTAAACAGCAGCGATGGCCTTGAGAAAGATAGTATTTATCTTCAGCAACGAGCATCGGTGGCTAATCCTCAATTTCGACAACAAAAATAATGTTGTAAGCTTGTATCAGATTATACTTATAAATGTATTATGATTTTAGATATTTTTTTCTCCGTAATCCTTAATCCTTACATCATGGATCCCACAATTTATCTAAAAAATAATGTAAGGATTGCTTTAGCATCAAACGTTAATAGTGATTTGAGGAGAAAGTGACCCAAATCATTGTGAGATGTGAGTACAATAGTGAAGTTGGGGTGAAAAGGAGCCGGAGGAGATAGAGTTGTATTAATTTTGATCTCTATCAATCTAAAAATAAAATCTCTTCTTTCTATTCGAAAAAGATAAAAATGAGAGAGCATAGAGATCCAAAGAAAAAAGATTTTTTTTCATCTTCTAATTGATAAAAATCTTAAATAGAAGAAGACAAGAGAAAGAGGAGATAATTTCTAAAAATTTTTTCAGATCAGCGAAACAAGGCCACATAAGAGATCACATGATTATGTGATAATCTAGTGATGGCAAACAGACAGAAATTAGAACAGGATTCGAATCGAAAGAATTTAAAAGTTCGATGTTTTGATTATACTAAATAAAAATTTAAAATAAAATTAAAAATTTTTAAAAAGTTCAGAGCTTCCCGCATAATTAAGAAAAAAAAGTTACAGAACTAAGGATAAGTTGTTCCCCAGTTTTCAAAATCTGATACATGAACAGCTCGCACAGAAAGCTATCAGAACAGCTTTCCAGCGAACTCCGGGGCTTCTCCATTTTTAGACGAGGAAGAAGCATATGATGCAAAGCTTTTAAGCTCAGAAACACTCCTCCCAAGCTGCAATGCCATCTTCAGCTCTAGCATTTCTCCATTCTCTCTGTTCTTCACCTCCTTCTCTCCCAAGTTGGACTCAATGGCCTCTTCTAATTGAAGGTAGAAGCCGGCACAGTTGCGTAAAAGCTCGAAGACCATTCCAACCTGCGCTCCATGCTCCAAGGTGTTCATTGTGGCCGCAAGTGCCCCACCAACCACCCCAACCAATGCCGGCCATAGCCCCAGTGCTGGAATTCCAATCAAACCAGCTCCAACTGCAGCTAGACCTGCAAGTAGAGGCCCCGAAACTGCTAAAATCCTATTGATCTTCAGCACCAACTTGTCCCATCTCACGTATTCCTCTTCATCCTTCCTCTTTAGCACCCCAAGAATACCCTTCATCTCCTCTTCTAGTTCTTTGCTCCACCCATCGCCTTCTGCTCTTCTTGTGCGCTGCAGATGGCTATGATCAAGCTCTGGCCACCAAACAGCAGGCTTTACTGTTTTCGGGAATTTATCAAGCATTCCCGGCAGCAAAGGGAGAGGGTAAGCCTTGTCCAGTGCCAGCACCCTCGCCATAGCCTCTTCCACATCGAGCTTAGTAGGAGTTCTGAGAGCAAGAGCGGTTCTGATCGACTTCTCTAGCTGCCTGAACAAACGGGTGGCATTCCTTTGCTCTTCAGCGAGCTGCGAAGGCTGAATCCTGTTGACAACCAGCATCATCCCAGTTGCTGCCGTGAACAGGAGAGCCGAAGAGAGCTTGAAGGCTAAAAGGTGGGGAGCTGCTGCTTGTGCTGCTGGGATTGAGGAGATGCCAGCCATGATGGAGGCGGTGAGAGTGATGAAGTTGATGGAGTGGAGAAAGAGGTGATTCCAATTGTTTCTCTGCTCTCCAATGATGGCATGCATCTCCGCCCTATCTGCGACGGCCTCCATGATGGCATAAAGCTGGGAGACATGGTTCTCCTCTCTTGCATTCTTCATCATGGGCTGCATTTTTGTGCTGTTGATTGCTGTGTTTTCTTCTTTCAGTCTCATCTCCTCCATGTCGATCGGGGGAGGTAGCTTCGGAAGAGAGATGCTGTGCGAACCAGGGTTTGTGTGGGCTTGAAGGAAAGCTCGAAACCTACTGCTACTTGAGTTTGATGATGATGATAAGAGGAGACTTTGAATTTTTACAATCTACCTGATTCTCCTCTTTCAAATGGGATGTGGCTTGGATTCTATAGCTAGCTCTAAGGTGTTATAAGTGTTTAGATGTGAGGAGGGGAGAGCTAGGTGAAGGGGAGAACGAAGAACTGAGAATTCTGGTGGTAGTTTGTGGTGAGAATTCTAGTGGTTGTTTGTGGTGAGGTGGGGAGTTTGTGAGTTGGTATTTGTAGTTGGAGATGGGAGTGAGTTTGGGGATGTTTCAAATGTGTTGTTTGACTGGAGTTTTCTTTGAATCAGTTTGAAAGCTCATTTTTCATTTTTTTTTAATTTTTATTATTTATTTATTTTTAAAAGAAGAAGAAGAAGAAGAAGAAGAAGAAGAAGAAAGAAAGAAGGAAAGTTTGAAAGCGCGTTGGATGGAAGAAAAAGCATATTGACCGTCAATGGGCTTTAGACCGGCTTATGATCTTTGAAGCGTTGGGTGGAATAAAAAACCGTCAATAGGCTTTAGACGGGCTGATGATCTTTGAACACTTTCCAAGCCACTTAATGTGTGAACGCACAGGGTGACAGCTTACGAGGCCTTGGTCAACTGGTAAACCATAGGGGATGTGAAGGGGGATAGCTGTGCTATTTTGGATCTGGCTTTAGAGTCTCGGCTTTCTGCTTAGCTAATCCAACCCTGTTCCACTGGTAGCCATGCAAACAAATGCTGAATCATCTTTTTTTCTTTTCTTTCTTTTTCTTTTCTTTTTTTTTTTTTTTTCTGGCAAGAAGTACATAGAGTATTATCCTGTTTGTTGCTACCATTCTCTTGATTGTTTGAAAATTTAAAATTATTATCTCCACATCCACGTACATGCATGCATGTGCATATATATATGCTCCAAATAAAATGTTTGTTAGCCTGGAAGACCATCATGAGCAATTGTCATTTAATGCTGAATCTTATTGCATCAGTATCATGTGAATTCTGAGCTATTCGTCCGCGTCTTGTTCCGAGCATGGTGGGGATCGAACATGCTGCATGAATATTCTCCTCTTTAGCCATATACACATCTTTTGAGCTTTTCAATGCATCTAATTTCTTGTAGTCCAGGAGCACTGTTATTCCCATACATTCATCGATGGCTTAATGTCGTAAGAAAGAGATCCTTATGAACTCATTAAGTTTATAAGTCCCAAAAGTCCAAGATTAGAGTGTCTTTCAAGTATTTCCCGTGGAGCAATTCTGACTGATCTATAGTTGGTAGAGACTTGGGATGGATGACCTGGGTCTCTCTCTTGTATCAATACAAGAGACTTAATTTGCCAACTCAGTCAATTGGCATCCTTGAATCCAGGCTTTATCCGTACTTAAATAACATAATTTATATCATTAGCGCATATGCTACATGCATGGGCTTTTAAGTCACTGAAAGGTGGGATCTGATAGTTTTATTAATGTGATTCGTATGGATTCATATGCCAAATCAAAGACTTTTCCGGATTGTCCATTCTTTCGCCTAGGCATGCAAGTACTTGGAAGCTAGTAAGCTTATATTCTCTTTCTTTTTTGTGACATCTTTGGAAGACCAACCATAGGTTTTTCTAAAAACGTGGAAAATATTCACATATGTCATCTCCCTTTCGTTGCAAAGCACTCCATCACTCCATGGACGCATAAAGCGTTTAACTTTGGTGTAAAAATAGAGTGGTGAAGTTCATTTCAATTAGTAGAGTAGAAAAGAATGTCATCGATAAATCAATGAATAAAAGGATGAGTCTCATTCCAAATTTACTGAAATAGATAAACTAAAATAAATAAATAAATATACTAGTATGTTCTTAAAAAAATAAAAAAATAGATAAAATAATGAAGGTTGTGTGTCACACCATTAATGAAGTCATAATAAACCATCTACCTAACTACTCTCTCTTGCGCGAATGAATAACAGGCACCATTGAAGTCTACCATTGGTCTCCATGAGGAGGGTGTACGGACTTTGTAATTGTTTTGCGGGACAAGTTATACCGATGCTTTTGCCTGTATGTTAGCATATATACATAATTTTTTGTGCACCACAAAAATGTGTCATCTCATCCTATTGAATCATGTAGCCATCGTTTTTCAACGTATATTTAATATCTGCAGTTCTACTTTTTCATTTGAAATTTTGAATGACGAAAATGTTCCTCCTCTTTTAAAAAAATTATGACATTTCGTGACCATATTATGATATCCTAGAGTCAAATTATAACTTTCTACACAACAAAAAATCATAATTTTCTTCTAGAAGTCATAAAGAGATAAGAACATTTTCTTTATTTAAAAATTTTATAAATTTTTAATGACGAAAATGCCCTTCCCTTCTTTATGACATAAGGTGATCAAATATGATTTGCTGTTGTGCAGAAAATTATAATTTGACCGCACGATGTCATAATATATTACAGGATATCATAATTTTTTTCAAAAAATAATAAGTATTTTCATCATTTAAAATTTCAAACAAAAAAATAGAACTATAAACATTAAATGCATGTTATATAGTAATAGCTACGTAGCTCAATAGAATGGGATGATGCATTTTTGCTGCATCGCTGTGGTGCACAAAAATTTTCCCTAGTATATACAATCGCTACACCATTAGTAGGCCTTGCCGTCTGCAGTTGAGAAGATGTATCGGATCCAATCCGTGATATGCGTGATTTGTTGCATATTTTTACACGCAAGATTTGTGTAAGGCACGGCCAATGCATATGAGCATATTCAGGCCTTTGTCAATGCCGCAGCTTTATAGGATTTGCTAAACAAGTTGAAAGACATGGTGCAAGTGCTAGTTACATGCTAGGTGGCACTTTGGGACTCACTTGGGAAGGGAAAAAAAAAAAAAAAAAAGGAGATATCCCCATTTTGTAGCCTAGTGTAAACCTACGAGTTAATTTTTTATTTAAGAATAGCTAACTAGCATGATGATACCATATTTTGCTATCTAACAAATTTTTAAAATTCACTAATTTTAATAATTGATGGTCATGAAAAACACTTGCTCAAATATAAATATATTTTTTTTGCAATAAATAATTTAGACTTCTATCTTGTCTTTGTCATGGTTTGGAGATCAGGGGTGTTTGGGGGGAGTGGTTACATTTGCTGGAGATAGATCAACGCTCTCCTTCCTTTTGTGATCTGTGCTTGGCGTTGCTATAGATCTAGTTCCATAATCCTACAAATTTATTATATAAACTAATAAAATAAAATAAAAGGTATGGATTGAACATGTCATGCGTAAAAATTTTGAACGTAGATCTAACCAATGCAAGAAAGAGGAGCACGCTGACATGCTACAACTTTTAAGTGACAACTAAGCAATTAGGAGCAAACCATGGTTGTTGATTTCTAAAGATTTATTTGAATGGTTGGATCCAAAATTCTATGAAATTTGTGGATCGGACTAGTACTATCAAAAATATTAGAATGCAGACTAGGTTAGGTCTATGTTCTTAAATATCCAAGATTATCTTTTAAGTGGGCCGATCCGAATATCATGAGAAGGAAACATGATATTAAGACCAGGAGTAATTCTTCGTACATCACACCGGATGTAGAAAAAATGCATCGTTCTCATCTGATTGGGCCACGTAACTACCACTTTCCAATATGTATTTAATACCTGCAATTTTATTTTTTTCATTTAAAATTTTGAATAACAAAAATACTCCTCCTCTTCTGAAAAAATAATGACATCCTGTGATTATATTAGACATTCTATGATCAAATTATGACTTTCTACTCACAAGATGTCATAATTGACCATAAAATATCATAAGAAAGAGCGAAACATTTTTATCATTTAAAATTTTATAAATTTTAAATGATGAAAATATCTTTCTCTCGTTATGATTTTCGGAAGAAAAATTATGGTATACTGTGTACATAAAGTAATAATTTGACTGCAGCATGTCATAATATGGCCATAAAATATCATAATCTTTTGAAAAAAGAAGAGGCATTTTATCATTCAAAATTTTAAATGAAAAAACAGAACTGTAGATATTAAATACGCATTGAAAAGTGATAACTGCATACTTCAATGTGATTGAACGGTGTACTCTATGTTAATTCTATTACAGCACACACGGTGCACAAAGACTTTTTCTTTAGATCAGTCCACTCAAAAGATAATCTTAACTATTTAGGAATATAAACCTAACTGATCTGTAATTCAATATATTTTGTGATTATATTGATCTAATCCATCAATTTTATAAAATTTTAGATTCAATCATCCAAATATATTTTTAATTTTTTAAAAGTGTTACAACCTAAATTAATCGTTAAAAGATCATCCAACTAGAATTATATTCGAATGCTTTTTCCATGCGTGAGGGAGGAGAATACACCTCGCATGGTCCGAGCGACACTTGTCATCATAAAATCTCGTGATGTGTCCTTTGCAAGGTGCACTACAAGTAATTATATACCTTTTTCCTAATTTAAAAATATACTATAATAATTGGTTACAAAAAGATAAACAAGAAATCTAGTGCATCTGTCAGAAGTCGGGACGCATTTATTAGATGGGAATGAAGATCATCAATATGTCCTCTCACGTGATCATAATGTCCAACGCCGGCTCTGTACAACCAGCCCCCTTCCTCTCACGTGACCGTGATCATGGTCTCAATCACCAATTCAGTGTAACTGCCCCTTCCATCGCAAAAATAATTTCGTTACAACGATGATATTATATTAAATTTATTATAATTTAATAAAAATATTTATATTTTATTAATTATCATATATTTTATTAATTTTTATAATAATATTTCATATTATTTTATTGATTTTAAATTTTTAATTAAATTATTATAAATTTGATATAGTATCCTTGTTGCAACAAAAATTTTCTCTTCCATTATTTTTTTTATTTTTTTATTACATGAAAAGAGGAGGAGAGATCCAGCGTGACAACTCCACTGGATAAACTATGAGAAACTTCTTCTATCAGAAAATATCTAATACATCGTATCAGGATGACTCTCGGTACTCACGTGACAAGCCGATGGTAATCATTAATAATTTTTTTTTCTTTCGTAAGCATAGAAATAGTAATCGTTAATTTTCCCATGCGGCAGCTCTAAGCCTTTTTTTTTATGCGGAACATAGCAATCGCATTTGGTGTTAGCTACTGTAACATAATATATCGACTCCACAAAAAACATAAAATATTGGCAAAACAATGATGCCATTTGCTAATATCATCATTGATTTTAACTTAATGCACAAACTTATGTTTCCAATATAATTATCACTGTATTTTATCTCTCTCTCTCTCACACACACACAATCGCATCCGGTGTTAGCTACTGTAACATAATATATCGACTCCACAAAAAACATAAAATATTGGCAAAACAATGATGTCATTTGCTAATATCATTATTGATTTTAACTTAATGCACAAACTTATGTTTCCAGTATAATTATCACTATATTTTATCTCTCTCTCTCTCTCTCTCTCTCTCTCTCTCTCTCTCTCACACACACACACACACACATATATATATATATATATATATATATATATATATATATATATATATATATATATATATATATATATATATATATATATATCACTGTATATTTTTTATTATTAAAATAATGATAATATTATTAAAAAATAAATATTATGTCAAAAACTCATTATGTAAAGCTGAGGACATTCTAGAAGGGTACAATGACGATGGATAGATAGCTAGGAGAAGACCCACGCAATCAACAAAATGGGGCAGGGAGGTAGGTGAAACATCACATAGCCATTGCATGAGGCCTGTCGGTTCTCCACGAGAAGGCAATGCCAGCCATTGGTTGCGACATCAGTTCATTCCATCAGATATGCAAGTCTCTCTCTCTCTCACGGTAGATGCAAGCCGCCAGTTTTTTTGTTAGATAATTTAATTTTTTTTATATTTAAATTATATTTTGATATTTATATAAAAATCAAAATCATATCTTACACCATCATCTCACCAATACGATGATCACATAACCTGGAGAGCGTCTGTTCTTCCTTCACGGACGGTTGATCTTCTCTCTCCTCACCCTTCTTTGTAACACAGACGATCGATGGGAATCGTCACATCCTCCTGAGAGTTGGAGAAAAGAGACTTGACCATCTCTATTTATATTTGCACTTGTCTTGTCCCATCAAAAGATTTATTCCTAATTAGAGTTGAAATTTCAATCTAAGTCTTATCAGGAATAGGATTCTTTAATTAATTAAGCTCACTGTAATCGATTCAGAACGTGTGGCTGATTCACAAAGTTAAATTTGACTAAGTGATAATTAGGTCATATTAAGAGTCAAATCCAACATTCTCCCACTTGGCCTATATTATCGCTTAAAAATATTTTTTTTTAATTTTTTAAAAATATTTTATTTTTTAAAAAATAAAATATTTTAATTTTCAAAAATAACAGTCTTGAATCAAAATTTTAAAATTGATCCGATGAGTGTGCACTAATTTTTAAAATTTATCTAATTATCTATTCTCTGAAAGATCCTTTATACTTTGATTAAGTAAAAACCATTAATACAAATCATGGCGGTTATATATTTCAATTGGCATACTCCCTTCCATGTATCATGATATTAATAATTCTTATTTAACCTAGTCTTTATATACTAGAATACATAGACTATCAAAAATCATAATACCTATGATAATGATTCCATTGTTATGTCATATAAATGACACTTCTACTTACTTTAATTTTGACAAAAGTCAACCATAATATATACAAGCAATAATTAAACAGAAGCAATAGCAATCATCAAACTATTAAAAGATCTCAAAATAATTAAACAGAAACAATAGCAATCATCAAACTATTAAAAGATCTCAAAATAAGTATCTATTACAAATTAAATATCCCAATGATAAGTGTCCATAACTTTTACATGCTCTTTAAAAATCTTGGACACTAAATCTTTCATCAAAGGGTCAGCTATCATACAAGCTATACTAATAAAATCAATAAATACCTGATGACTACTAATTCTTTCATTCACAATAAAATACTTAACATCAATGTGCTTGTTTGCATTGGTCATCTTGCTATTATTAGAAAAAGAAACTGCGGCAGAATTGTTATAATAAATTCTCAACGGCTTGAAAATAGAATCCATAGCTCCAAGCCCTGAGATGAATTTCCTCAACCATAGAATATTTAAGGAAGCCTTATGACAACTTATGTATTCAGCTTCCATAGTAGAGTATGCAATAATGCGCTGTTTTACGCTCCTACATAAAATTACTTCACCAGCCAACAGAAAGATGTAACCTGATATGGACTTCCTACTATCAAGGTAATCAGTATAATCTGCATCTGAATAATCGACCACCTCCAATTGATCAGTCATCCTATAAGTGAGCATATAGTTTTTAGTCCTTTAAAGATAACGCATCACCTTTTTAGCAGCTTTCCAATGGTCTATACCTGGATCACTCTGATTCTACCAAGTGTTCTTAAAGCAAAATTGATATCAGGATGAGCACATACTTGAGTATATATCAGACTACCCATTGCAGATGCATAGGATATATCCTTCATCTGATTTCTCTCAATCTCCTTCTTGGGACACTAAAATTTACTGAATTTATCACCCTTAATAATTGGTACTTCACTTGATGAGCAGCTTGACATTCTAAATCTTTCTCAGATCCTAGTAATATAATTTCTCTGAGATAAACCAAGTAATCTCTTATTCCTATCATGATGGATTTCTATATCAAAAACATATGAAGCATCTTTTATATCTTTTATGTCAAAATATTTGAAAAAAAAAATTTTAATTTCATACAAGAGATCCAAACCACTGCTGGCTTGTAAGATATTATTCACATATAGAACTAAAAATATAAACTTACTCCCACTCACCTTTAGATATATACATTGATCAGCAATATTTTTCTTAAATCTGAAAGAAGTAATGATATGATTAAATTTTAAGTACCATTCTCTAGAAGTTTGTTGAAGACCATATATAGATTTCTTTAATTTACATACCAGCTTTTATTTTCTTACACTAAAAACCCTTCAGACTGTTCCATATACACCTCTTCCTTTAAATCCACATTCAAAAATACAGTCTTGACATCCATTTGATGTAGCTATAAATCAAAATAAGCTACTAATATAATAATGATTCTGAATGAATCCTTTCCAAAAAAAGGAGAAAAAGTTTACTGATAATCAATGCTTTCTTTCTGAGTGAATCTTTTTGCGACAAGTCTAGCCTTATATCTTTCAATATTATCTTTAGAATCCTGTTTGATCTTAAAAATCCATTTACAACCTACATGCTTAAATTCTTCAGGCAATTCGACAAGTTTTCAGACTTGATTTTTAATCATGAATTCTATCTCATCTTTTATGATATTTAATCAAAGTTCAGAATCATCGCTATTCATGGCATCCTTAAATGAGACTGGATCATCTTTCATCCTAATATCATAATCACATTCTTGTAAGTAAATAATATAATTATTTGAAATAGTCGATCTTCTAATTCTAGTAGATCTTCGTAAAATTTCAGATCAGTATCATTATTGTGATTATTTTCAATCGGATCAGGTTTATTAATAGTTTGTTCAAGAAGTGATGTATCAATCACCTGTTGATATTCCATAATTTCATGTTGAATATGTTTATAAAGAATATCTCTAAGTGTTACTATAATAGAAAAAAATTCTCTTATTTCTGTAACACCGCATTATGGGGTTCATCACTCCCACTATTTTTATCATCCTCAATGAACTTAGCAGTTCCAGTTTCAACAATTCCAATGATGTATGATGGATAATAAAATCTAAAATCTTTTGATCTGTATAGATATCCTATAAAATAACAACTAATAGTTTTAGGATCCAATTTTTTTTCATATGAGTTATATAATCGAACTTCTGCAGGATAACTCTAAACATGTAAATGCCCTAAACTTGATTTCCTATCCATCCATAATTCAAAATAAGTTTTAGGAACGACCTTACTAGATACCCGGTTTAGGATATATATAGAAATTTTCAAGACTTCTCCCCACAAATTCAAGGATAATGGAAAATTACCAATCATACTCTTCACCATATCCATCAAGGTACTATTATGTCTTTCAACTACATCATTTTTTTAGAGATTTTCTGGCATAGTGTACTGTGCTACAATGCCATGCTGTTCAAAAAATTTGGCAAAAGATCCAAGATTATAGTCAGATTCATCATATCTATCATAATATTCACCACCCCTATCAGATCTCACAATCTTAATTTTTCTGTCCAATTGATTTTCTACTTCAATTTTGTACAACTTAAAAGCTTCCAAAACTTTGGACTTTTCATACAATAGAAAAATATAACCATAACGTGAGAAATCACCAATAAAGATGATAAAATATTTTTGTACTCCAAAATAAGATGTAAAATAGTCATAAATATCGGTATGTATCAATTTTAAGATTCTTTGATTTCTAGTAGCATATGTTTTATGTGATTTAATTTATTTTTTTAATATAATCGATGCACATATCAAAATCATTAAAATCTAGATTTAGTAAAACACTTTCTTTAACCAATCTAGTCATTAATTCTTTTGATATGTGATCTAATCACCTATGCCACAATATTGAAAAATTCTCATTTAGAATACCATATTTCATTCCGACATTGACATTCAAAACAAGTAAAAATTGTTCAAAAAAGAATCCAAATTCAATTTATATAATCCATTGCATAATATTTCAGTACCAACCAAAATAAAATTTTTTATTAATTTAAAACTTAAATTTATAAAAATAAATGAAAAACCTTCTAAATCAAGTTTTGATAAAGATATCATGTAGATCTAATTGAAATCCGATGTCTGTAATAAATCTGTAGGTCTCAACTGAAATGACTTTGGACTTCATCCGATTCCTCATAAAGATCCACCGCTCTTTATCATTTGGTTTTTGGCTCTAAAAAAATCTCTGCAATGAATTGAAAATGTGAATTATAGCACTCGAATCAATCTACTAAGTATTAGAAGGAACATCAATAAAATTAGTTTCAAAACAAACAAGTGATAAGGGAATATCTTTCTTTTCGAATCATTTTCTTCTTTTCTCACAATCCTTCTTGATATGTCCCTCCTTGATATAGAAGAAATATTTCAATTTGTGAGAACTTTTCTTTGGTGGATTGCTGAATCTTTTATTTTCTTTCTTCACCTTCTTTCTTTTAGGACGCTCTTGTGAAACCACATAAACAATTGGGATCTCTTTCTGTTTCAATCTCTCTTCCTCTTACACATTGAGAGATGAGTTCATTTATTGACCATAATTCTTTATATGTGTTGTAATAAATCTTAAATTAGGTGAACTGAGATGGAAAAAAATTGAGAACAAACTGGATAAGAAAATTTTTAGATACTGTCATACCCAAATTATTCAATTTTCTAGCTATATTATGTATTTTTATAATATACTTTCACACTCCTAAAAATCCATCATATTTTATAGAGGTTAACTTGTTTATTAGAATACCAGCTAAGGCTTTACTTGATCTGGTAAACTATTGTTCTATAGAGAAAAGGTATTCAGAGATCAATTCGTTATCAAAAATAGATCTCCTAATATCTCTTGCTATGAAACTCTTAATAATCATGAGAGACAATCTATTAGAACGCTCCCATTTTTCACATAATTTTTTATGATTAAGAGAACTAGTGGGAGTAAGTGGATCAGGCTGAGGCTTACAAAGGGCCAAATCTAAATCTAGGCATTCTAAAATAATGAGAAACTACTCGTGCCAATCAGAATAATTCGATCTATTCGATGTGAGAACGTTAGATAGATGTGACGAGAGTGAAGCATGGGCCATAGCTGTAAGTAAAAGAATATGCTCACAATTACGATCATGAAACAGATTGTATAACACAATTCTGCTAATAATACTCATTATGCAACTATAAAATACCTTTGAACAAAAATCATAGCATATAATCAGTATTGCAACTAATTTAATCATAAATTTAAACATAATAAACAATGCCAGAGCATGCATCACATAAATCATAACCAATAATAATATGAAATATGTAAGCAAGAACAATAATTGTGGCATATATACATAATTCATGTGTAAACTGTAACCCATCATATTAGTTATATTTTCAATGGTTTAACTAACTACGATTATAAAAATTCGAGATTATTCTCACTTTTGGGTGTAGAACTCTCCGTCTTTATGTAATTCAAGTTAGTCAATATATTGCTATTAATTTTGTATCAAATTATAGTCATCTTTAGATCAATTATAATAGACACACCTTTATGCAATTTTAAAATTATAATGAGATAGAAAATTATTAGCTCTCAATGACTCAGCTATTCAAGATCCATAGTATGTTCCGGGCTCTTTGGAGCTACGGAAAAACATACTTGAACATTATAATAGTGAGTAAAATTATAAAATAAATAATATATAAATTATTCAAATATTTTATAGTACGAGAAACTGAACCAAAATATTTCTAAAGCCATCACGAATCCAACAGTTCAAAAATCGTTCAAATCGGATATAAAATGAATAAGGTACAACAATTTTACCAAAAACCTTAATAATAAAAGGCTCAATCGTAAATAACAGAAAGAAAATGGACTTTTTTGTAAAACTGTAGGAACCTTTCTATAATAAACTATTGTTCAGAGGGTTATATGCAACATAATTTAAATACAAATGGGTTCAGATATGATCCGAAGTTTTAATGGGTTAAATCCAAAACCCGATATTCTTAATGGGTGCATTTAAATTGGTTTCGGGTTTGGATCAGGATCCGTTAGGATCCAAACCCGTTAATCTTTTCTTCAACCTTTGACTGGGAGAGGTTTTTCTCACTCACTGCATGGGTGGCCGAGCGGCCTCCCCAGCCATGGTCCGCCGCCCTCGCTAGAACCCACATGATGCCCGGAGAAGATGCGGTTCCGTCGGAGAAGCCGAAATCTGCTGAAGAAGCCGCGGTTCCTACATGCTGGGTTCGGCTGCTGCATCCGACGGTCGCACAAACTTTGCGTGCGACGGTGGCCGCCGTTTCCTTCCCTTGCTACCCTGTTCCCCCATCATCGCTGGCATGGCAGCAGCCGTGGCCACTACCCCGTTCGTCGGACGGCACGGATGGGTTTCCGCTATCATCCCAAAGTAAAATCTCCATTTTTTTTTTTTTAGGAAATTAAGAAACCTTAATTTAATTTAATAAGCTTTAGTTAATTCCAAAAGATATAAAATCATGATTCTAAATTTTTGAAAATAAATCAAAATTTGTTGAAAAAATTTTTACATAAATACGAAATATGAAACCGGGGCTCTAATATCTCATGTTAAATAATTTAATTTTTTTATTCTTAGATTGTGTTCTAATATTCATGCAAAAATCAAAATCATAAATAAATCATATCTTACACCGTTATCTTGTCAATACGATGATCACGTAACCAGCAGAGCGTCTGGTCTTCCTTCACGGACGGCTAATCTTTTCTCTCCTCATCTTCCTCTTTAATATGGACGATCAATGAAAATCGTCACACCCTCCTGAGAGTTGGAGAAAATAGATCAAATCATCTCTATTTATATATGTACTTGTTTTGTCCCATCAAAAAACTTATTCCTAATTAGAGTTAAAATTTCAGTCTAAATTTTATCAAAAATAAGATTTTTTAATTAATTGGATTCACTGTAGTTGATTCAAGATATATTGCTGATTCAAAGAGTTAAATTTAATTAAATAATAATTAAGTCATATTAAGAGCCAAATCTAACATTTCTTACCACTTGAGTGGGCTTTGACTTATTGTAAAATGCATTCACTCCATTTGGCGATTGTTGATGTTTTATCTCTTCTTATAGTTTAAAAAAATTAAGTAAAATAAATTACTTGATAGATTTTTTAAGCTATATTAATTACTCAACAATGTTCTTTGATAGCAAGCAACTTACCACAGATTTTCACGTGTGAAATCATATAGGTCATGGGACCTAGGGCTACTGTAAATTTAACCAGCCGAAATTTTGAGTCAACTTTTTTCGGGCTAAGTCAGGTGAGATTGGTTGGGTTCGGTCTCGGATAGGCTACCAGACACCGATGACTACTTGGGTAGATGAGTAAAGCTTTTGTCTTGAGCTTATCATTGGACGCATGGATGTGGTTACATTTATGGGGCGAAATAATCTTATCAGATTTAATAACCAAAGCTATCAAGTGAAATCGAAAATAGTCCTTATTTGTCAAAATTTACCAAGCTCGAGATTTTTATTAGATTTAAACTAAAAAAAAATTATGGGGGCTGTATGGTGGAAAAGAACAGTTTGTCAGTCAGCATATATATATATATATATATATATTAATAAAAGACATCCGATTTTTATTATCATATAGCTGCTGTCACTGCTCTTACATGGCTCTTCTTGATGGCTATTTATATATATATATATAAATTAATAAAAGACATCCGATTTTTATTATCATATAGCTGCTGTCACTACTCTTACATGGATCTTCTTGATGGCTATTTATATATCTATGTATGTATAAATTAATAAAAGACTTCTGATTTTTATTATCATACAGTCGCTGTCACTACTCTTGCATGGCTCTTCTTGATGGCTATCTATTCATTTTCGCAGCTACCTTTGCACTAACCACATATTACTTTATAAGCTCTGGTTACTAGCATTTCCTATATAGGATGTTGGCTTGCTTTGAGTTGCAGCATGATGTTCCTGTTGCTTCCATTCTTATTATTTACCGTAAATTTAACTAAGATTTTACTTAACAAGTTATTCATTATGTTTATTGCTTGTTCATCACTCACATGATTAATATATTTTGCTAGATGTCTTTTGGCCTACAGTTCTTCACCATTTTGTACATAACATTTGGATATATATCCTTGTTGCGGCCAATTCTCCGTCGCTCGATCGTCGAGGTCGCACATCTGCAAGAGGAGTCCTCACAGACCGGAGATGCCTCCGACGGAGACCCTCCGACGGTCAAGTCAGAGAGAGACTAGGCAACAGCAGAAAATCAGAGGCCCAGCCCGAGGGGGCTCGGATAAGCTTGGGAGCTAGAGGGAGCGTCAGAGAGAGAGCCTACCAAGACTGTTGCCTTACCCCTTTTTATAGTAGAATGCGGCGTGGTCCCGCCATTAATGGTGCAGACAATTGGGGAGTTGTCAAATCATCGGGGGCTATCAAATCACCATGGACTGTCAAATCACCGTGGGTTGTCAGAACGAACCCATGTCCTCGGCAGGACAATACCTCAAGACGACTGCACAGCATGTCCTTGACAAGACAACAGCCCATAGCGGTCGTACGGCCCTTGGGCGGGCTGGCCGACCATACGTCGGTATTCGGCTGTCGGGACGTCGGGTGATGACCCGGAGACACCGTCGATCGGTTTAATACCTCGCTGAGGTCGGACGTCGGCTGCCACCCCCGACAGTGAGTCGGTGATTTGGGCTCCACCGCTCGGCTGGTTGGGAACAGAATGGGTCTGCCCAACCGATACTCCTTCAGTCGGATAATGTCGGCAGCTACTATTGGCAGTCGTCAGTCGGTGCGGTCGGTAGAGTCGGGCGTCGGTCGGAGTCGTCCGTCGGGGTCATCCGTCGGAGTCATCCATCGGTCGTCCGTCGGAGTCGTCCGTCGGGGTCGTCCGTCGGGGTCGTCCGTCGGAGTCATCCATCGGTCATCGGTCAGACCGATTCGAGGGTAAGTCAGCGTATGGGGGTCAGTCGGTATATCCCAACAGTTGCCCCCCACTCCTGAGTCCGATGTCATGTTGGCTCGCGTGAACACGTGGGCGACGGCTTCAGGCGAAAGGAGTGGTTTTCCATCATGTCTTGCCCCGACTCTGGCGATCGCATCAACGAACGATCCGATGTCGGTCATCCCGACTGTAGGTCAAGCGTGCACATCGGGTCGGAGGTCGGCCAACCTCCGAACGTAGTATGACACGATCATCCCGTAGAGTCTGATAGTCGAGTAGCATCCGACGTATCCGATAGTCGAGTAACGTCCGACGTATTCGGATAGGATAACGATGGCAAGTCGAATATCCATTGTCCGACCCTTGGTCGGGCGTGCTCGTCAGGATGTATGATAAACGGTGGCAAGCCGAATATCTTTCAATCGGTCGTGACCAAGTCGGTATGTCGCAAGTCGAACTGCGGTCGTCTTGGCGTTTTGCCGCTCTTAGTCGAAGCTAAGTCGGCAAGTTAGCCAACCGCGTTGGTCGAGGCCTTTTGCCCTCAGAGGTTGAGGCCGTCGGTTCGGCGATCGGTGATTGAGCCGTTGATTCGGTGATCGATGATCGAGCCATGTTGGTCGAGGCCCTTTTGCCTTCAGAGGTCGAGGCCGTTTGGTTCGACGATCGGTGATCGAGCCATTGATTCAGCGATCGACGATCGAGCCGTGTTGGTCGAGATCCTTTTGCCTTCAGAGGCCGAGGCCATCGATTCGGCGATCGGTGATCGAGCCGTTGATTCGACGATCGACGATCGAGCCATGTTGGTCGAGGCCCTTTTGCCTTCAGAGGCTGAGGCCGCCAGTTCGGCGATCAGTGATCGAGCCGTTGATTCGGCGATCGGTGATCGAGCCATGTTGGTCGAGGCCCTTTTGCCTTCAGAGGCTGAGGCCGTCGTAGATACTCCGCTCCTTCGATCTCTATCAGGATCTGCGCACGAGGAGCGGGGAGAAGGATGTAGGAGTCATACCTGTGATGCGTCGGTCTCAGACTCCGTTGTTAGGACGAGACCCGTCTATCGATGGGGCCCGCTGGGTTCAGCAGAAGCTCGATTTTTCTTCCGCTTCTCCTTCTGACCCGTGCCCTTGGTCAGGCACTGGTCGAAAGCTCCTTCGTCCGCACGTATGTATTTGTACCCGCGCTCCAGCAATTCGACATACGTCCGGGGGAGGGTCTTGTCCAAGGAATAGGTGAACCGAGACCCCCTTAGTTCCCTCTTCATGGCCGAGATAGCCATATCTTCGTTGAGGTCCCGTACCTCAAGTGTGACCGTGTTGAACCGGGCCACAAAGTGTCGTAGAGTCTCATTTTCTCCTTGCTTGAGGGAGAAAAGACTGTCTGAGGTTCGCGGCGGCTTCCGACTGGTGCTGAAATGAGCCACGAAAGAATATTCGAACTGCTCGAAGGAGTGGATACTTTTCGAACGGAGACTAGAGTACCAGGCCTTGGCAGCTCTGCGGAGTGTGGTGGGGAAGCCGACGCAAAGGAGGGCATCGGTTGCCCCTTGGATTGTCATGAGAGCCTTGTAGCTCTTCAGATGATCAATTGGATCGGTGGAGCCGTCGTAAGGCTCCACGTGAGGCATCTTGAACCGACTAGGGATCGATTCGTCGAGGATGAATCGAGAGAGAGGTTGGGTGGTCCGAAAGTCAACATCGTTCGACGACTTCTGTCCATCCACCTGGAGCTGGACAAGCCGACGGTCAATTTCTTCAAACTTACGCTCGTAGTCGTTTAACCGTCGGTGTTGAAAAACTCCAGGAGTCGATCCTCTCGATGAGTTTGAGAGTGAGGCGGACGGCGTCCGCGGCCGCTTCTCCCTTTTCGCTCGCTCCAGCTGGGAAGGGGAGGAGGGACGTCGAGACCGACGGGCATCACACCGTGGCCGCCTCCCCCCTTCTCGGTGGGAGTGGTGAGACGGCTGCTCTTGAGGAGGAGATGGAAGTGGACACGGGCGTCGGCAGCTGCTTTTGGACGGCATGGGATGCGCCACCGGTTGTTCTGCCAGCGGTCGCGGCAACTGAGTCGGTTGTTGCTGGAGATTTTTGACTGCATCCGTCAGAATGGTCATTTGCCGTACAATCGCCGCGATCTGCACCTCCATGGTCACCGTCGGGTGCGGAGAGCTGGGCTCCGCCATAGAGGGTGAAGGAGAGGGCTCTTCCCGACGGGAAGAATGCCTCACCGATCCGGTAGCTCTCGATCGCTGAGCTCTGATTTTCGTCATCTCGAGAGGTCTCTGAAGCTCTAGGGAGCTTGCTATCTTACCTCTGTCGAGCGTACCCCTAGCTGGCGCGCCAAATCTTTTGCGGCCAATCCTCCGTCGCTCGATCGCCGAGGTCGCACATCTGCAAGAGGAGTCCTCACAGACCGGAGATGCCTCCGGCGGGGACCCTCCGACGGTCAAGTCAGAGAGAGACCAGGCAACAGCAGAAAATCAGAGGCCCAGCCCGAGGGGGCTCGGGTAAGCTTGGGAGCTGGAGGGAGCGTCAGAGAGAGAGCCTACCAAGACTGTTGCCTTACTCCTTTTTATAGTAGAACGCGGCGTGGTCCCGCCATTAATGGTGCAGACAACTGGAGAGTTGTCAAATCGCTGGGGGCTGTCAAATCACTGTGGACTGTCAAATCGCCGTTGGTTGTCAGAACGAACCCATGTCCTCGGCAGGACAATGCCTCAGGACGACTGCACAGCATGTCATTGACAAGACAACAGTCCATAGCGGTCGTACGGCCCTTGGACAGGCTGGCCGACCATACGTCGGTATTCGACTGTCGGAACGTCGGGTGATGATCCGGAGACACCGTCGGCCGATTTAATACCTCGCTGAGGTCGGACGTCGGCTGCCGCCCCCGACAGTGAGTCGGTGATTTGGGCTCCACCACTCGACTGGTTGGGAATAGAATGGGTCTGTCCGGCCGATACTCCTTCAGTCGCATAATGTCGGCAGCTACTATTGGCAGTCGTCGGTCGGTGCGGTCGGTAGAGTCGGGTGTCGGTCGGAGTCATCCATCAGGATCGTCCGTCGGTGTCATCCATCGGTCATCGATTGGAGTCGTCCGTCGGGATCGTCTGTCGGAGTCATCCATCGATCATCGGTCAGATCGATCCGAACGTAAGTCGGTGTATGGGGTCAGTCAGTATATTCCAACAATCCTTTTTCTTTATGTTCTGTTTTTGTTTTACACTATTTTTCCTCATCTTCTGAATGTATCCTGTATTCTGCTGTGAACTTCTGCCAATACTATCTTGTTTAATATAAGTTTCTGCTCGTTCTAACCCACTAAAAAAAAAAAAAGGGCCTCCGATTTTTTTTTTTTTTAAAGGACTCATGAAAGTGTTATACAATGGCCGTTTCAAACCATGGAACCACTCAATTTGCAACGTTTATGTGGCTTTGCAGACGGAGTTATTGATTGATGAGTTGGCTCAGCTCGCATGCATCTCACAGCAAAAGTAACCACGCGCAGGGCATCCCCTCTGGGAGGTGCACTACATGTGCTAGCGTACAAACACATGCCACCATATCCTCAGGCGAAAGTGGAAAGGCTAGCAAGCATTCGTCGCCCTTTCCCAAGAAAATCTCTTTCCTCCTCCGCCCTCTTGATCGTTTCACATGCGGCCTTCAATGCAGCGCCCCCCGGAGTACATCCACACCCACTCTCTCCCGCCGCGGTGCCATCTTTCAATTGAAAAAAAAGGCTTGACCTCTTAAAATTACTTACTACAAACATGCTGAGGCCCAACCGAGAATCCAACCACAAACTGGCCATGACTGAGTCAGAGATCTTCCCAGTAGATTTTGTTGACGTCATCCTGTCCTCTCTCCCCCCCCCCCCCCCCCCCACTATGGCAATCTTTGGAGCTGCCACATAGTCCTCTCTCTCCATCTTTCTCTTTCTCTGGGAAGCACTGGCTTTAATGGAGAATGCAAGGGACTTACACTTCCCGTGAGCTGTAGTTGAGAGCAGCTGCCAAAGAACAGAGATTCCTGTTAACTCTGGTTGAGATGATCATTGCTGAGAGAAGGGATGGAGGTGGAAACACCAGAGGAGATGGGGGGAGAGAAGGGGAGGAGGGGCCCCCATAAGCCTGCGCCAAGGTAATGCCCCTCCCCCTCCTGTGCCTTTGTTTTTTTCCAATGAGTAGCTCCTCTTTTCTTTCCTTTTTTTTCAGTTGCATGCTTTTGATTGATGGGCCATGCACGCTCTCTCTCCTCTGCAAAAGGTCTCTTGGCCCTTTCCTTAAAATGCATCTCTTTTCCTGTTCTGTGTCTGCTTTGCTTTTATATTTTCTGTCCTGGCAAGGAAGTCTTAAAAAATCCTATTTTTCTGCTTTTTGAGTTAGATTTTGTGGGCTGGGGTGGAAAGGGGGAGGGGAAGTCCATGATCCACTTGGTGGTATGATATGGTTTTCTTGAGGTTTTAAAAAGCTAAAATTGTTTGTTGTTTGGGGGGGGGGGGGGGGTGCAGCCTTGTGGTTCTGTTACTTTTTGACAAAAAAAAGAAGAGGGAATGATTGGTTTCCTGTTCAGCCTTGAACCCATGCATGATCAATCATAGAGAGACTGGGAACCCATGATCTCATTGATGGCTTTTGAATCCATTGTCTTGGCCTTAAGGTAACTCCTATCTTTTATATTATCTTTTAGATTTTATTTTAATGAAGGCAAGGATAATCTTTTGGTTTGATCAAGCACAGGGAGTTCAAATGATGAATCTTTTTATGTGCTGTCCATCTCATGCTTGTCTTTTGGGTGTTTTAGTCTGAAGAAAGCCCTACTTCTTTGATCAAATCAAAGGGAGCATGTCATTCGATGTGCCAGATAGTAACCTCTAGCTTTGTGCTTGTAGTGCAGGGAGAGTGCATCATTATTCTTCCGCTCTGGACCTTTTTTTTTTTTTCTTTGGCTGCTGTGGTGCTTCATTACTCAATTCTGTGAGTGCCTTTGTTTTTTGCTTTTAAAGGAAAAGATCACTCTTTGGAGTCATGATTTAAGTAGTTGTGATTGATGATATGTGTCTGATAAAATTGGTGTTCAATTGTTATCCACTTGCTTTCGTTTGATTAATGATGTAATTCTATCTTGTATGCTTTGAAAGTGTAAATGAATCATTTTTTCTCTTTTGGTAATAGAAGGTCATTAGGTTTGTGGAGTAAGAAGTTGAGGGAAGCATCACTCTAATCTAATTTTCCATTTTTTTGGTTATGGTTCAGGGCCTGGGGAAGTTGTTGCCTGCGACTTGTCATTTGGCCATGGATGATCTCTGTGCTGTCATGCACCCGAGGGAGGTTGGTTCTTTGAGCTCTAAATATCTGCTTTCTTATTTTCTTCATTTAATGCAGATGCCATTTGGCATTCTTGCAGATGGCTCGGAGTTCCAGCTTTTCATGAAGAAAGAAACTAATTTTTTCTTCTGATATCTTCTACCGTGCGTTGATCTTTAGTAACTTAGGCATTGATCTTCAGTAACTTTGCAAGCATATTCTCTATACTTTGTAACTGTGAACTGGAATTATTTGCTTTTGTTTATAGGTCAGTCACTCTCTCTTACACCCTTCTTCATTTGAGCTGGAGGTTTGAAAAAGGTCTTTGAGGTGGTGTGTTACTTACCATCACTCTACGAACGTGGCCATGCTTTGAAGTGATTACTGTAAGCTTAGCATATTTTTTATGTTTTTATTTTTATGTTTTTATTTAAGAAATATTAATATGTGGATGCTGTGCATCTTTCTAGAATTTCATGCTCATGTCTAGAAATTTATTTAATATCTTCTCTAAATATCTCGGATGTTATTGTCTCCCTTTCGTTTCCTCATATATCTCTCTTTGCCTGTTGAGTATGATTATCATTATTGGCTGCTCAAAATACAGCTTCCTTCTTATGATTTCTATTCTTCATGCAAAATGAATGGAGTGTTGTTGTAATGCCACCATGTGTGGATCTTACATAGCAGAGGATGTGAAAAGTTCTGCAGTTGATGCATAAAGCTCCTTATTTTTCCTTAAGTTGATTCGATGCTGAAGAAGCAGTCATGCCGCTGAATGTATTTCCACAGTAGGCTGTATCCTTTTCTACTTGTAGTTGCTGATATGACTAGCCTTTTCTCTCACTAAAAGTCATGAGTTTATTAAGAACAACTAAGACAGGAACTGTAGGAGGATCAGAATACTTTGTGAGATCGACAACAATGAAGTGCATCACTTGCAGAACGAGTGCATGACTTGGTGTTGCATGTTGTTTTCCCCAAAAGGCATACATGCAACCTGCGACCTACTATGTTCAAAAATATGCCGCCTAGGGAGTGAGCATTTTGGTCAAGTGGCTCATCTGATGTTGTTGGAAAGGATGGGGATGAGAAGAAGAAAATTGTAAAATTTTATAAGAATAAAGCAATTCTTACTGTAGAGCACTGTGTACAACCTCTTTGATCCAAAAGGAAGGTCACAGATATAAAACAGTTGGGCATCTCTCAGTGGCATAAGATAGGCAGTCTGATTTGTATAAGAAAAGACACAGAACTGAAAGAAATCTCTCTTAACATAACAAGAACACAAGGGAAAAAAAAAATACTAACAATATGCTGATGTCTGCCATATACTTGAGCTTGCATCTTCATCTCTGAAAGTCAACAGACAGCTTTAGTTCACTCATTCTTGCCAAATACCAGCTTTAGTACACATTCCCTATGTTCATTCATTATTTTTCCTAGGAATATCTTAGATATCAAATTTTTGTTGCTTTAATGGTTCCAAATATCAACATCTAAAGTGTTTCATTGGGTCAATAATTTAGGATTAAGACGTTTGCTTCTTTAGGTTAAGATGTTCCCAACTCATTATTTGCTGTTCTAGACAACATTCTGTTGCCCATATATAAGAATGGGATAACTTGCTCTCCTAAGGATATACGAGGAAGTGGATTAGGGCTGTGCTAAAGCAACTTATTTTGTTGCTTAAATAGCAGAGTTAGCAAATGCTGAGTTTTATATGATGAGCTTTCCTCCAATTTTCTTTGTTTCGCAACCTTACTGTCGGTGTCATCAGCATTTCAAGCTGTGTCTGTACAACCTGTTCTTAAAACCAGTTCCAGCATTGATTTACATAAAACAATCAATCTCAAGAGAGATGATTGTTCTTAAAAATAACCATCACCTGTGCAGCTTAGCCTTCCTCATTAACTCGATTGTTATCAGCCAGTTCTAATATATCTATACTGCTGTTGTTTCCTGTTGTTTGATTCACATAATACCTGGCTAATTCGTCTCAGAGTACTTCATTACTAAGCCACTTTTTTTGGATGATGAGTTGGAGGCCCAAATTCTGGATATTGTGTTTAGCCTTTTCTTTTTTTTATATACTGCAGGATTGATATTCTGCTCTTAATTACTTTCTATTCCTCCAGAATATCACATGACAATGGATAGGTAAATCGCGATTATAGGAATTTTCCATTTGATTGTTTTTTATTGGTGAGTTCATGTGCTTATGTTTCTCCAGGTGCAGCCCTAGCAAGTCCAAGATGACTTGGAATGCCTTGAAGACATTGGAAGCATAATGACTGCAGCTCCATTTTAAATCTTAGTAGCAGAAGTTCTGTCTGATTTGTAGTTAAATCTCAAAGACTTGCTTGCAATTGGTTATCATTGAAAGAGTAGGAGAGACGATTACCCTGATCCTCCCTTTTTCTTCCTACATGTTGTTATGATTTTCCATTAGTATGATGTAATTTGAGTCCAGTGGGTTTACAGCAGTGTTCCATTAACAATTCCTCTGAAGCAGACCGCAATTTTCCAGCATCACATTGCAATGGAGAATGATGTTTCTGATACCTCACAACGAACAACAGATCATGATCATATGGACATCAATGCAGTTGCATCTAATATGTTTTCAGGCCCATTCACACAGTCA
Source organism: Elaeis guineensis (assembly GCF_000442705.2). Taxonomy (NCBI): domain Eukaryota; kingdom Viridiplantae; phylum Streptophyta; class Magnoliopsida; order Arecales; family Arecaceae; genus Elaeis; species Elaeis guineensis. Next base: position 114,481,807 of record NC_025994.2, read on the forward strand.
GGTATGATAGATCATGACAGCAATGAGCAGATGATGGCTGGGAATACTTTGTACCCAGCATTGCCAGAAGAAGTTCTGAACAGTCTCTATATAACAAATCATGGTTCTATCTCCAATTATGCATCAAGGGGAAATGCTTCCTTTGAGGATTCTGTTGGGAAAACTGGCCTGCGGGAGCATCTCCTTGGAGGTTCTTTGTTTGCTACTTCACTTGCTTACGTTTTAACAGGCTCCCCTAGTTTGCAGGAAGACATTACTGGTTCAAGTGTTTCATCCACTTCAGCATTGCCACTGGATGAGATCAGAGCTTTATCATCCAGAGACCGTTGCAATACTTTTGGGCCCCAGGATGTTGCAAGTTTTTCAGGATCCAAAACTGATGCCAGTCTGAATGGCAAATTTGGTTACAGGTGGAATGCTGATGAATCTCAGGATCTTCAAGTTCCATCCAGTGGAACAACAAGCACTGTTCACCCCTCTTATCATGTCATAGGATGCTCAGAGCCTGGGTGGGGTTCTGATTTATCCACCAGAAAATCTGATAATCTACCTAGTTATCTTCTGCCTAACAATGCTTTGTCTCTTAGGCTTGGCTCCTATCAGCCTTCTATGATGAACATGTTTAATGTTCCAGATGAGTGTTCAGAATTAAGCCGCTCTGAGTTAAATCAGGTTATATCAAAGGATAGTAAAACCCCAGACCCTACTGAATTGCAGCATTCCTCATGCCTTTTCAGTCCTTCTCAAAATCTCAAAGTGGGAATGGCATTGGGACTTGAACAAACCTTCACTAATGGTGAGGAGCTATCTCTATGCTGTAATCCTTCTCCCTTCCATTTTCCTCACTTTCTTTTAGGATCAAGATATCTCAAGATAGCTCAACAAGTTCTTGCTGAAGTTGCAAGCTGTGCAAAGCTGGATGACTTGCTTGGTGGGATTGGGGGTGAGGCAAGGATGTCCTTTTCTTCTAGTTGTTCAAGTGAAAGAGGAATTATGAGTGTGGGCTCTGATGAATTCACACTTTGTTCTGGTGAAACCAAATATCAGAGCCATATTGACCCACAGCAGAGGCTGGAAACTGACAAAGAGAAGTCTCAGCTGTTAGTGATGCTTCAAATGGTATGTGAGTCACCTTTTTTTGTAATTTTATCATAGATGGTTTAACATATTAATGATCAAGATCTGGTCTTATTTGCCATTTATGTCTTTGTTGAATGTCATATTTTATTGATAATCTTTCTTTCAATTGTTCTGATTCTGGTTTTGATAAAAAAATCACCTGCAATCCCCCAACTTGTTTATCATCTATTTCATGCATTCCATTTTATCGTTCTATTTAAGGTAATGTTTTTTTTTTTTTTTCTTTTTTTGAAACTATGTTGCTTGGGTTTAGGTTCTGAATATATATGTTGTGCGAAGAATGATTTATGTGGTTCTGAATATAGGAGAGCAAACAAACAAAACATAAAGAGAATGATTTACGAGGTTCAGCTGATGGCCTATGTCTATAGGTAGAGACAATCAGAGAAAGCGCACTACGGTGGAAGAGTGCAAAGAAGAGGGGAAAGAATACCCAATACGAAGCTCACTATGGTTGTAGTCTTTTCTTTTCTAAAAATAAAAAGAAAAGAATGCATGAGCAAACACCTAAAAAAATTGGGCCCGTACAATGGGCTGAAGCCCCTTTGGGTGAAGAGCCCGAGTGGAAGAGGCCCTTCTAGCTGTGTATCCTCTAATACAAAACAGACCATACCAATGTACAAAGCTTATGATTAGAATATCTTCTAGGTGGCATTCCTACATCTCTATCGTACTGAATTGAAGGTGGTGGTTGTCCTCTCCAGGTGCCTTGTCCTTGTGAAAGGATGTAAAATTCTTTAAGAGTTTAGTTTACTTCCAAGTGGGATTGGACAAAGCAAATTAAATTTATAGAAGTTGGTTGAACGGAAGTTGGGTACTTCACATGTAAATATATACACAAAATGTGTTGTCATTTTCATTGTGTTATCAGCAACCAGGTAACTAGCACCAGGGAATTTGTTACCCTGTTGTCCGATGCTCTTCGATGATCAGATGCGATACGATACAGTTCACCGTGATTCGGGCTTCTCATTCTAAACACAACCTTGAGCTGGTCTCAGAATGTAACCTGGAGATGGTTCTCTCGTTCAGTGCCTGGATGGTAGTGACATTGCTGGTATGTGGTATTCAATGTCGTGAGCCGGAACATGGCCTTTTTGTTTCTCAATTGTATTGGTATCTTGTGTCCTGAATCTATGTCCCAGAGCTGTTTATTCTCCTATATCATCATAATGCACGGTTTCGCACACGCAATGTATATGTATGCTCTATGAATGCATATGCCCACTTCAAAAGAAATGTTTGAGCTGCTTAGAAAGTTCATGGCATTGCTCCAGTTGTTAATTAGACAATGGATTAACTCAGGTTTGGCAGTGCCTAGGTCCAACACAAAGGATAACAAGTGCTCGGAAGAAAATAAGAAGGACAACAAGTTACTGAATTATTTATTAGGAATGTATTTCATTTCGCATAGTTTCTACTTCCTATACCTTTTGATAGATGTCCTCTGTTACCTCGTTGATCTTTCCGCTAGTAATAATAATTTAGTCGTCTCCCCTTCTGTACTTCAGATTGACTGTAGATACAATCAGTGGTTAGACCAGATCCAGAATGTGATATCTGCATTTAATAAAGCAACCGAGTCAGTAACTCCTCAACTGCATGCGTGCTTTGCCCTTCGTACAATCTCTGTGATTTATAAAAACCTGAGGGAGAGAATTACCAGCATGATTCTTTTGACTGGTCAACAACAAAGCAGTGAATGCACCAAAGAACAGGAGAAGACTTTTGAAGCTTCCTTAATCCAGAAACAATGGGCTTCGCAGCAGATGAGGAAGGATCAGCAATCTTGGAGACCTCAAAGGGGCTTGCCTGAAAAATCTGTCTCAGTTTTACGGGCATGGATGTTTCAGAATTTTCTTCATCCGTGAGTTGCTTAATTCTACGATGCTTGTAAAATAGAGTAATTGTTGTGATCGAGTCCCTGATAAATGACAATGTATTTTTGACATCTTTCAGGTACCCAAAGGACAACGAGAAACGTTTGCTTGCATTAAAAAGTGGATTGACAAGGAGCCAGGTAGAAAGATTTCTGAATTTATCATCTGGGTACAGTCTTTCATCATGAGGTCCATTCATATATATGTGTTTCGTAATATGTGTGTTTTGTATTCAAGGACTAGCTCAATTCATATTACTGATAGAAATCAATAATTCAATGCATTTGTTGTTGGGCAAACAAGAACTGCACTCTAATAGCCCAACCAGTGCAATTAGTTCTGGAAGCTAGTATAACCTTTAATCAGTTATTCCCTTTATCACAATCTCAGGTATCCAACTGGTTTATAAATGCACGAGTTCGTCTATGGAAGCCCATGATAGAAGAGATGTATATGGAATTCAGTAAACAGAGTCGGAATGAAGGAGCTACAGGGACTGACTGCCAGAGCCATCAAACATTTAGCAGAGGATCCAAATGAATCCAAATATGTTGATTTTGGTTATCATGCATCCCATATCCGTCAGATCGATAGATGTTGAATGCTGATTCATCCAATGCAAAATGTAAGCTTTCTGGTTCAGTTTGGTATTTCCAGTTGATTGCAGTCTGCACATGAAATGCTTCTCGAGAATGTTCATGACATTCGAGTCCAAATTAAAGGTTCGTGGTGCAAAGGTATTCTTCATGGAACTGAAGGCCTTGTTTTCGGTGACTTGTAGTTATGATGCATTGCATTTTTTAAATTGTCAGGTTTTGTCAATATTATCGGTGCAACGCATGATGGTAGAGTCAATATAAGTGCTAATGAATGCTTGTTGGGCAATGTGATAGTTCATAAGGCCAGTGTTCAGGTCTCATATCATTTTCCATTTTGGTAGGTCTGCATCAAATATTTGTCGACTCATAATTAAACATGGGACATGTCATTTTTGCTATTCTAATGATCACTTGTGTCCTGATAAACTTAACCTCTCTTGCCTATTTTTAAGTTGCAACATGATGTCTTGTCTATCAGGGTGCAAGAAATTAAGTTCTTGCAGAGTTACTAGGAACTCCGTGCACTGAAGCCTGAACAAGTTGGTCTTGTTATCCCATTCTATTCGAATCTTCTATGCTATAGTCATTAATTGGTCCTGTTTATGGTGCCAGGCTTTGGTTTTTTCCTATCCTATGTTCATTCTTTAGGTGGGGTTGTTGTGCTATGCTGCATTGGCTGGCTGTCATATCCATTCATTCAATTTCAAACAGGATTCTGCGCCACCAATGCTAGATAAGTATTCTGTCTATTTTAGTGACATGGTTTGAAATTTTATTTAGAAATCTTAAGCAACAAAATCATTTAGAGCTCCGGCATCCGCATGTTTAAGGACATGGTAGAAGAAATGAGCTGCTGCAGTTTAATGCTTCTCAGGAAGTATTATCACTCTTATCTTCTTTCTCCCATGAATTTTCTTTCTCCCATGAATTCTGTGTGTGTCATCTCTCCTACGTATCTTTGTTCGTCTCAAGCAAAGATTTCTGGGCACATTCTTGAGATTGCTTCATTGTGGCTTAGAGGTTACAACATGGAAGCAACCTCTCCATGTAAAGTTGTGTGCATCTAATGGTAATTGGCTGGGTCATATCAAAAAATCATCAAATCTGAATTCGATCGGTTTAATAAATGGATCGATTAAATAAATTAAATAAATTAAATAATTTTTTAATAAATTAAATAAATTAAATAGATTAAATAAATTGGATTAAATGAGTTAGAAATAAGTTAAGATTAAGCATATTTTAAATGAGTTAAATGGATTAAAATGATTATCTAACTCAATCTGATTTGAATATTAAATGATTTAAATAGATCAGATATTTAAAATTTAAATTTGATGTAAATATTGAATAAATTAAATAGAGTGATCTGTTTATGATTTAAAATTATTTAATTTAAATTTAAATTTATTTATGGTGGATCGAATCGAATTGATGAATCAAATCATATTTTATCGATCTTATCCCATTCTTCGTTTAGTTGCTATCGGTCACAAACAATGCATGACCTTCATTCAATATGGATGCAAAGAGAGTTTCTAGATAGAGTAGAGATACCAAAAACATGATGGGCCATGGGGTTATTGACCTGATGCTGATGATGGTCGAACCATGTCTCTTTCAGTTTAGGCAGGAAGTCGAGATCATTAGAGGCCCTTTAATATAACCAGAAAGGTGAGAGGGCATGTATTCTTTCCAAATCCTTTTGCCACCTTAAGATGCATGAGTCGTTGAATCTTGCCTGTATACCTTTGCACCTTATGAGCTCATGTATTTTACATGCATTTTACCAGAAAAATTATAAATAAATGATTCATTGTACCACATCATATTGTAGGGTCCACATAGCATTTCAGTTCCCACGGAAATCCGCTACCAATGCAATTTATTAATGAAACAAAGTTCTGGATGGCCTAGTTGGGCAAGTGGGGATGAGGTCTCCCACTTGTTATTTTTCATGTCTTTTCTGAGGAAAACCAGATATGTTTGACATCGAACTCTTTCAAGTGCAGAATTTTTTTTTTTTTTTTTTTTTGTAATTCACACTGCCGTATAGATAAATCCATTTTCTTCTTTTTGAAAAAAAAAAAAAAAAAGTTAAACGTGCCAGTGAGGCACAGTTATATTAGGTAAAAATGTAAGATAGATGATCTGCACTCTCCTGCCATAAGAGTTTCTGAATTCTTCCTTATCCTTGCTCCTGCTTTTGCCAAACAAAACACCAACCAAAAGAGTTCGTGCGAATATGGTGGAATTGACCGAAAAAAGCCTCCCGAATTCCCATGCAGTAATCCTCTTGTAGCCCACGGAGATGCCCCTTAATCTATTCTAAATGAAATGAGTTGACCTTGGGCCCTAATTATTTTTGAAGAAGATTTAGATGGCTGTCATTGTATTGGGAGACCAACCTAGATGTTGTGCACGCATCAATTGTAATTGAGGTCATCATGTCACATGGCATGTAGCGTCTATAGTTTGTTGTGCAGAGAGCATTCATAGATAACTTTGAGAGGGGTGCTGCATGGACGTCAGATTTTCTACGGAGTGATGTATAAACAGAATGGTGCTTTCATACGTCACGTATACTATTTCCATTTTAATCGTTTCCATCTTTTCACCCTACCAGTAGCTTCTGTATTACGACTAGTACTAGTGTTTTCAGATATATTAGCTCATCAGGGATTCATGGTCAAAAAGAAAAAGAAAAAAAAAAAAGTCTCACACTAAATTATCGATGGCGTAAATAGGAACACAGTGGAGGTTGTAGAGTCTAAAGACGTTAAACAATATGAGAATAGACTTTGCCACCTGGGTGGGCATGCCTTTGAACTCCTCACTAGTCCCAATTTGCGAGCCTCTATCCTCTTATCGTAGGTGTGCACGTAAAGAGAAGGTTGGTTGGAGACGAAATCAAGTATAATAATGGCTAGTGTACCCCAATTTTCACACGGCTTGCCATCGACACCGACACGGTGTTGGATAATGTAATCGGAGGATCTAAAATCATGTTGTGTAGCATTCTTTATGGAGGATTACCTTGTGATAGAAGAAAGGTCATGGGCTCAAGGTCCCATGGGTAATTTTAAATCCAATTTATTTTCAAAATTACTGCAGCTAGCTCTCTTCCCTATCTACAAGAAATGCCTAATCATGATAAGGAGCCAATGCAGTCCCAAATCCCAATTAATTGATTTCATTCAATGAATTTGTGTGGGTGTATGCTTAAGTTTGTGAGGCATGTTCGCTAGAAATGGCAAACACTCATCATCAATAAAAACTCTACTTACCAAATATGAGGTCATTTGGAGAGCATTGTTTGTAGTTAAGAAGCCTCCATGGAATAATGAAGGTCGTTCCATAACCAGTTGTTAGATTAATAGCAAATACCGTTGACCAATCGAAAATCTCTTCTTAAAACAAGCTTACTCAAAAGAAGGAAGATGTATTTTATCAATTATTTTTTAATCTCATATTACTCAAGACCAATTACTTCTTTTTTATACAACTTGTAAAAAGTCTAATTATGGCAAGATGTATGTTGTGGTTCGAATAGCTGGATTGGCTCCATATCGTATCGTTCGTTTTGATTCTGATCATCTTTGGACTTCAATAGATTTTAACTATTTGGAGTCTCACGATTTTACTCTTTAAAACGAGTCTTACGTAGAAGAGAAAATTTCAATCTATATAGATCATTTTTTTTTAATTTATAATCGATGTGAGATTAAAAATATCATCCTGTCACACCATCATTTATAGCCATCAATGTTACCAACGAAGATGTTTTATTCATCAGTTTGGAATGAATTTTTGCTCAAATTACGTTCTATTAATGGATCATTGAAGAATAGCATATTTTCAATAATATATATTCACGAATAAGTCAATGGGCCACCAAACTTTCCATGTTACAATAAAAATACACCAAAAGTCGCAACAAGCCACGGAATGGGTAAACTCGAGCACCTTGCGGTCCTCCAAGGCGGCTAACGCCCCCCGTTTCCTTGCACAAACAGCCCGCAAACCATACCAAAAGCAAAGAACCGCAAACTTGTTTCTGATATGGGCTGGGATTGTATTTTTTGCTAGAAAAAATGATTGATTTTCTTTCGCGATATAGTCCGTCGGATCTCGATTTTGCACGGCTCTCAACGCATTCGGAGTCCTGTTCTTTTCTATTCATCCGTCTGTGAAGCGCCAACTGCGGGATCCAACGGTGGATTCGTGCAAAGGAAGGTAAACCCTTCTTCGTCACTAAAAATACAACCGTGTCCCTTTCTCACTAAATTCTTTGGTTCTGTCTAACATACATACGTACGCATACGTATATATTTTATATATAGAGAGAGAGAGGGGCGCGCGCGCGCATAAATCACACCGCCTCCCCTTGCAGCGTCCTTCTTCTCCTCCTCCTCCCCCATCATCGCCACGTGACCAACAATAAGCGGCGGCGGAGAGAGAAAGCGATAAAGAGGAGCAAGATGCCGGCGGGGCAGCAGCAGAACCACCATCAGGTGCCGACGTACCCTCCGCCGGAGTCGGAGGACGATGAGTCGTGGGTTTGGTCCCAGATCAAGGCGGAGGCCCGGCGCGACGCGGAGTCGGAGCCGGCACTCGCCAGCTACCTCTACGCCACCGTCCTCTCCCACCCGTCCCTGTCCCGCTCCCTCTCCTTCCACCTCGCCAACAAGCTCTGCTCCTCCACTCTCCTCTCCACCCTCCTCTACGACCTCTTCGTCGGCTCCTTCTCCTCCCACCCACCGGTCCGCGCCTCCGCCGTCGCCGACCTCCTCGCTGTCCGCCACCGTGACCCCGCCTGCGCCTCCTTCTCCCACTGCCTTCTCAACTACAAAGGCTTCCTCGCCGTCCAGGCCCACCGTGTTGCCCACCTCCTCTGGCTCCAGCAGCGCCGGCCTCTTGCCCTCGCCCTCCAGTCCCGCGTCGCCGACGTCTTCGCCGTCGACATCCACCCCGCCGCCCGCCTCGGCCGTGGCCTCCTCCTCGACCACGCCACCGGCGTCGTCATCGGCGAGACCGCCGTCGTCGGCAACAATGTCTCCATCCTCCACCACGTCACCCTTGGTGGCACCGGCAAGGCCGTCGGAGACCGCCACCCCAAGATCGGTGACGGCGTCCTCATCGGCGCCGGCGCCACCATCCTAGGCAACGTCCGCATCGGCGAGGGCGCTAAGATCGGCGCTGGATCTGTCGTCCTCATCGACGTTCCGCCCCGGACCACCGCCGTCGGTAACCCAGCCAGGCTCATCGGCGGCAGGGAGAAGCCCTCCAGGCACGAAGACATCCCGGGGGAGTCCATGGATCATACCTCCTTCATCGCCGAGTGGTCCGACTACATCATCTGATCAGATTTAACCTGATAATGTCTGTCTCTCTTTTCATCTTCTCATCTCTTCGATTCTATCTATGTGCTTCTTTCTTCCCCTCTTTTTTTTTTTTGGTTTGGTATATAGATCGGTATTGTATCGTTTGTGTGTCATATATGTGAGGACTTCTTAGTGTACTTGTATTGGAATGAACTAGAACGCAATTTTGCCTCCGAATTAATAATGTTTGGTCTAAATCTTGAACTATATGATGGTTATTGACAATGTCGAATATTGCGCTATGTTCTATGGTTCAATATTCTTCATATCTTCATAGGTGGGTTGATATAACTTCTTCCTTGATTTGGAAGTGTAAATTGGTGCTTTGCTGTGTTTGAGCTCTCAAGTTTATTTCTTTTATCTGCAGTTATGTGGATTCTGTTGTGTTTGGTGGCACTTTGAGAGGAAAGGTAGCATCCTTTTCCAGATTATTAGAGTTCCTTTGGTTTATTAAAGGATATTATAGGTGGAGCTATTTGTTAGGTTTAGAAATAAAATTGCATGGTCTGTGCAGTGGTGCAAGTAGATTACATAAATGTTAGGCGTTTGGAAGGATAAAATTGGAGAATTAATTGGTGCATCTTACAAAGCACTCTCAGAAGGGGGAAGAGAAAGAGGATGAGCATGAATATTGTTTCAGTGGATGGATCTGGTATATGAGTTTCTCCTGATATGGCTTATGATAATTGATTCTATGTTGAAACTGCGGTGGATTTTCCATGAACAAGATGTATTGGGGCCATGTTGCTGTTCTGTAGTAGTTCCACCAAATTTTCATATGTTTAACAAACCCTAATACCCTATAGATGTCTCTCGACTTAATAAACCTTGTTATAGTTCTAATTGATATGCTTTCTTCTATCTCTAGATTCATTACTACGCTCAAAATAGCTAAAAGATTATCACTCAAAAAATATCCATCAAACGTCATTCTTAGTTGAATCCCTGCTTTCATTTCATTCCACAAAAAATCATATTTCAGGTACTCATTCATAGGAAAGCTAATTTTTAGGCCCACATGCTTCTAGATTTTTCCTTCACAATCTTAATGTGGTGCAATAATGTTGTGTTAGAGAGCTTTCATTTTCTTGTTGTACTTATTTAATAACAATGCATCTATGTGTTTTAGGATATGGTTGGAACATATTCTATATTTATCTTCTAGAAAACCAGTATTCAGGTGATGTTATAACTTGTCATTTTGAGAGATTTTTAGGATTTAGTTGTAGGTTCATGAACCTGTTTTCACTGCTCTGACCTTTCATGGTGATGCTTATTGTCAGGAATTCTGGGGCATTCTTACACTAATGCAGCCTCTTGAATTTATTAAGATTACTGGAAAAATACAGAATTATAAGTTATCATGATGACCAAATGGAGTTGGTCCATGTCTGGGAATGGCTTTTTTAATTCTTTTATCTCCCATTTGTTTCTGTCAAAGGCTAGAACCTTCGGTAACACCATAGGAATATAAAATGAAAAAGAGTCCTAGAGATTTTAGAAGGGTGATTGTGGCAGCATATGGTATGCTGGTGGTTGTTCTTTTCTTTAAGCTGCAAGGATTTGCTTGTTTAATTATTTTGTAGCATATCACCAGAAAATCTGATTATTCTTCCATTTTATAATATTTTTTCCTTTTTTCCCATTGAACTTTAAAGATATGTTTTCAATCAAGGATTTGGAGATAACGATGTTGAAATCACAAACCAACCTTAGGGCCACAAAAAAAAAAAATACGGGGACTAACATTGTTTGAGGTTTGAGTGTGGGTCAAAACAGTCTTACGTAATAGTACACAGTTCATGAATCCCATTGAATTCAGAAGTAAATGCATTGTGATGCATGCAAAATTTCGAAAGATGACACGGAAACTAAAGGGTTCTTGCACACTAGGTTAATGAATCTTAAAGACTAAGGAACTGTTTGGCATTGTTTTTGGAGGGCCAAAAAGCACTTCTTGGAGGGCTGGAAGTTTTTCTTGGGCAAGTTCAAGGTGTTTGATAAAAATTTTGAATCAATTTTCTCGCTCCTCTAAACGCTGAAAAAGATCTACTAGAGAAAAGGATGATCTTCATATTAGTCAGGGTAAGTTTTGGTTGGAAGCTGGTTGTGTATACTATTCAGAATGATCTTCATATCTCATTGAATTCAAAAGTACATGCAATGTGATGCACTCAAGATTTCTAAAGATGGCATGGAAACTAAGAGGTTCTCATACTTGGTTAATGCTTTCTGAGGACTAAATGGTGCTTCATTACTACCTTCTGTTTAGACAGAAAATAAGTATAAACATATGATTTCAGAGCACTAGGCAGCAAATTTTGGCATAAGTTGACTTGAGACCACATGGCGGAGCTTTTAAGAGGGTTGAAAATTAGAATTATCTTTTATTTTAGTAATGTAATGGGATGTGATATTGGTGCATTGCCTATTGCATTATTGAAAGGATGTTTCATCTCCTCATCCTTGTCATTTTGTGCATTAAGGTGTTACCAAACTTTCTTTGGAGTTTTTTTTTTTTAAATTTATTAGTTAATGTGATCTTGATGCACTTTGATGTAGAGAAGATGCCCAATCATTTCTCCATTTTCCTTGATAATGATTAGGTTATTTATTTGAAAGGAGTGCATCTTTCAATTGATAGTTGAAACATTATTAGTAAAGAATAAAGTACAACTTGCTCTTATTTAAAAATGAATCTTTTTTAAGGCTGGCTTTCTTTTGCACCAAAATTAGAATGAACAATTCTTTTATGTGCCATTGGGGATACATGTAAATCTGTGTGTTGAAGACTTCTAAACTGAATAAAAACTGGCCATTGTACAATTTTACCTAGAAAGCCTTACTGCTCTCCAAAATTCATAGTAATTGGGCTTTATGAAGTTACCATCTTTAAATCAAGGATAGGCTCCCCTATTGAGAGGCTTTCTTTGGGGTACCTCTTGATTGAATGAGAAATTTCTTTCCATAACTGAATATGATGATATCTCTTTTTTTAAAGGGTTAAAATTTCTTTCAAATTTCGTGTGATCAGGTCATTATATAAGATGATCATGGTTGAGTAATTATGTAGGTAGACATAGGTACTTTTGTGTCTGCTGCACAGCTATGTTTTTTTTTTCTTTCTTTCTGGAAACATTTTTCAGTTAGGCTGAACAGCATTTCATCTGCTACTTGTATTATGTTAATCCTTCAGGCCATATTTTTTGAGATTTCCTCTATGATTGTTATTTAACCTTACACTTTTTTTGTCTCATAAGAAACACCACCTCCTCTCAAATATTTGGGCAACTTCTGCACTCATCCACTTACATTATTGGTATCATCAAATTTCCACCTTGACATTTATATCACTGCAGTGCTCATTGTACTTTTATGGACTCTTTTCATTACCTAACATCTAATACTCAAGCATTGCAAACCATATTGCTGTTTCCCCTTGTTTTTTGTGTGTGTGTGAAACAATTCATACCATTATGACATCTTTCCACTTCATCAACCCTGTTATTGTTCCAATTGGTATGCCTATGCTTATCTCCACATTTACCGGTACTTCCAACATAGCTAAAATGATCACTCAGGAGACATCTATTAACCATCACTTCTAATCATATCTCTGCTTTCCTTTTATTCCCACAAGATGATATTTCAGGTATTCTTTTATACTTAAGCTAACTTCTAGAGACATATTTTCTTTAATTTTTGTTCACAACCTAATCTGGCACTCAACATTTCCCTGTCTCAAAGAAATTTTTCCTTCTTGTTATACTTTTTTAGTAATTATTGATGCATCACTTATAGACTTAAAAAGTAGTCCTCATTGCTGCATTAAGGAATTCTAAGATCTGGTTATAGGCTCATGGAACTGTTTTCAGCAGTATCACTTTTAATACTAATGGCCTTTGTTAGGCATTATTTGTCATATTGAATTTCTGAGACATTGGTACTGCAAAACAGTATCTTGAAAATATTAAGACAATCAAAAAGTAGAGAATTATAATCATAATCACCCAGAGTTATTGTCTATATCTGGGAATGGCTATTATAATTTTTTTTTTTCCTTCCAATCATTTCTATCAAGTGCTAAAACTTCTTTTAACACCATAGAGATGCAAAATGAGAAGTCATGGAGATTTTAGAAAGGAAGGGTGACAGCATATGGTATGCTAATGGTGTTCTTTTGGGGTGTTGAATGGCAACAGCATATAATATGCTAATGGTGTTTTTTTGGGATGTTGAATGGCATTCTTTTCTTTAAGCTGCAAGGTTTTACCTTTTCCATGTTGTAGCTTATCACCAGAGAAGTCTTCCTTTTCTTCTGTTTTTAGCATCTTTCCTTTTCTGTTCCCCCATTTGCATTGGTGATAGTTTTTCCAATTATTAGGTCCTAGAGTTAAAGTATGTGTATGTGTATATGTGCTCTTTTTTTTTTTTTTTTCTTGCTAATGGAGATGAAGATGTTGAAAAGAGGCTCTGGTTTTTTGGAAAATGGGAAGTTTGTTTTGATGATGACTGATTATCTTTTGGTTTGAGTGTGGCCTAAAATAGCTCTGGGTAATAGCACATTGGTTGGAGGCAAGATCCATTGAATTAGGACGTATATCTGCGACATGCAGCATTAGAACATGGTTTTAGAGCACTGGGTAGCATATTTTGGCATGAGCTGACTTCATCAATCAGGATTACTTCCCTCCGATGGTGTTGCATTATTGGAAGGATATGCGGTTTTATCATGCTTGTGATTTTATCTATTGAGATGTCATCAGGTTTTCTTTATAGAACTGGTTCTTATTTTCCTTAGCAGGCATGATCTTGGTGCACTTTTTTTAGAGAAGATGCCTAGTAATCCGTCTCTTTCTTGATGCGCATGATGTAATAAATTTGAAAGGAGCATAATTTTTTTTTAATTGGCAGTTGAAACGAAAAAAGATTTGTAAAGAATTGAGGTACAACTTGCTCTCGTTTGAATGGAAAATTTCAAGGCTAACTTTCTTTTGCACTAAGAATATGAATAATAGTTCTTTTACAGGTCACTGAAAGCACACATTGATGTATGTGTCAGAGACTTCTAAACTGAGTAGAAACTATATCCATTTCAGCTTTCCACAAGGTGAACTTAACGCCAAGCTAAGTCATTTTGACATGTCATCAGTCCAGGGATCAGAAACTTTATACCCCTTGCCTTCTTAATCTTTTGCCGCATGTTCTCCTTTACATTTTTTGACTCCTTTCCAGTCACAGAAAAGAAGCATCGACCATGTTCCCAGCTTTCAGAAGAAAATTTAAGTTCTCTCTAACGTTGTCAAAGGCCAGGGACTATTTAAAGCAGGAACCCGCAATTCGGGCTACATGCTAATTGTATCTTCGCGCTTGCAAAATTTATTCTATTCAGCAGATGCCTGTGTTTCAAGTTTCAACCAGAAAATAGTTGCAGCTTTTGAGGAACCTTCGCACCTCACTGCCACCTTCTGGTGGATCCTAGAAGCTTGGAAATGAACTGCAGCAGCACCTATGACCTTTATACTCCAGCAAATAATTGTACTCTGTAATTTGTACTTGTATTCATGAATCAGCTTTATCAACAGTAGCTTTTACTGCTTGCGTTCTTTTGTCTGCTAAAGCATTAGCCCTTGGAAGCCCCTGATCTGAGCTGAGTCTAAATTGCTCAGACGGCCTATTATTTGCAAGAGATCTTGTCTGAAGTCTTTTGCAATGCTTTTTTATCCGAAAAAAAAAGAAAAAAAGTCCTTTGCAATGCTTCAGGATTTCATACTATATCAGCTTGATGCTGTTGATGTACTCCAGTTGATTCTCTTTCGATCTCAGTGCACATCCAGAGGCAGATTATGATTGTGGCTGATTGCAAATATTCAAATCACAGATAAAAAGGAAAACTTGAGATCCCAAAACAGAAACAGAAATGAAAAAGGAAGGCGAACTGTTATCATAAAGTTTTCGGTTGGCCTACCAAATAGCCTAACATGTAACAAATATAACTAATATGATAATAATTAACATACATATATTTATTCATGGAAGTTTTGTGTGTCAAAAATGCACGATGCATGTTCATGTCCTATTACATCTCAGTTCGTTTTAAATTTTATTCATTTGGAATTGTATATGATGATCCTACAATGAAACTAATTTTTTCGTTATTATGACGTACAGGCTCTCAGCTTGGAAATATATCTGGAACTAAACTATATCTTATTACGGATCCAAACCCAAATCAAACCCTCCAAAAAAATCCGAACCCGATGTTATTGTGGGGTTTGGGTATGAAAAATTGATGGTTCTACCCGATATCACCCTAGCATTGCGGTTCCCTCTTTCCACTCACCTGTGGCTTTTTCTTGTGTCTCACATCTCTCGTGAGATGGGCGCAGGACTGATGGGCGCCGGCGCCGCCGTGATCGCTGCCGCATGCTCGACGAGGCCACGGCGATCGAACGTCTCGCCACTGCTGGCGTCGGTGCTCCCCACCGGTGTCGTGGAGAAGGCTTTGATGGTTTCGGATGCCGTCTCCGCCGCTCGTTCGGACGGGGAGAGGGATGCCGGCGGCGAGCTCGTGTGCTTCATCGGACCCCACGCTTCACCACTTGAGCGACCCTCTTTTTCCTCCTCCTCCTCCTGCTCCACCATCCATCCAAAACCCCGGCATGTCTGATTCCTAGGTATTTCTCCAACTTCTTTCCTTTTGATAACAGTAAATGTTCAAAAATATTGTTCTCTCTTCTCTAATTTTTGATTTTTCTGTCTAATTTCTTATTTAATCTATTTGTTCTTATC
The DNA here is from genome assembly GCF_000442705.2 of Elaeis guineensis. Classification (NCBI taxonomy): domain Eukaryota; kingdom Viridiplantae; phylum Streptophyta; class Magnoliopsida; order Arecales; family Arecaceae; genus Elaeis; species Elaeis guineensis. Next base: position 114,497,602 of record NC_025994.2, read on the forward strand.
TTGCAAAAAGGATAAAAAAAGGGTAGATCATTCACGATGTAATCAGACTCATCCTCCATGCTATCATAATATCGTCAGTAAAGATCCTGTGATGTTTATCTCGAGGTGGTTCACATCATTCTTTTTGAATGGATTATTGAATCAGTTCCCGAAGAGAATCATATCAATGCTGCTATCATGTATTCAAGTTGTTGCGGCCAATCCCCTCGTCGCCTGGTCGTCGGAAAGCCCGCACTGATCGGAGGCAGCTCCGGCGGGGATCCTCCGATGGTCAAGTCAGGGAGGAGGCTAGGCAACAGTGAGAAGAAAGTAAAGAACTCAACGAGAGGGTGAGGGGGCGAGCCTGTCGTTTCGAAGGGCCTCTAGCACTGTAGCCTTCCCCGATATATATAGTGGAGCGTAATATGGCGCCGTTATTAATGGCGCAGACAATTGAGGAATTGTCAACTCACTGTAGACTGTCAGAGTCGTCGTGAAAGTGTCACATCGCTGTGGAACTGTCAAATCACTAGAGTTGACAATGCCCTAGGTGGGATAATGCCCTTAGGCGGCAGTGCCGCATGCTGCTGTCAGGACTGACAGTCTCCGGCAGCTGTACGGCGATCGGAGGAGTCGACCGACCTTAGGTCGGTGGCCAGTTGTGTGACGTCGGATGGAGATTCGGGCCCCTCCGATGGTCAGTCGGGCAGGTTGCGAGAGTCGGCCATCAGACTCCCTGGTACAGTCGGTAGAGAGCCGTTAATCGGTCGGTAATGGCGCCCGACGATCGGTCGGTCGGTCAACAGTCGGTCGATCGGTCGGGTATGCCCGACTATGAGTCGGCATGAGCAGGGTCGGTCGGTAATCCCCAACAGTTGCCCCCCTCCACTCATTAGTCGGACGACGTGCTAGCCGATGTCTTCATTTGGACAGTAACGCCGGGCGAAAAGGAGTGGATTCACTGTGTGCCCCGTTCCGACCGTACCAAGGGCCGATATGATGTCAGGCGTCTCATGAATGCCGAGCGGTTCGCTGGCGTCAGGTGTCCGGTCGGTGTCAGATGTCCCGTCGGCGTCAGACGTCCTGTCGATGTCAGGTGTCATGTCGGTGCCGGACGTCCTGCAGGCGTCGGATGTCCCGCCGGTGTCAGACGTCCTATCGGTGTCAGACATCTCGTCCCATCGGGAAGGGAAACCGCTGTTCCCGCCGTCCCTTCGGGGATACGAAACGTCGCGGCCTTTATGCCACGTGGCGCGCGGCCATTGGGACGGGTTCGTTGGAGTGGATGGAGGTGACGTGGCTCGATCTGAAGGTAGGTGCGTCGAACCGTCGGGCCAATGGGCGGCCCGGATGATGCCACGTGGCAAGATCTAGGGAGCCCTCATTGGTCGTGCCTTCATCTCGACCGTCGGGGGGCGCTATATATACAGGGTTGCCCCTATTCAATTTTTTACCCCCCTCATTTCACTGTCGAGACTCTACGCGTGTAAGTCCTCATCCCAGGTACTCTCCTCCGCTTTCGTTCTTCTTAGTAGTTCCTTCTCCTTCTTCTGGGGGCCATCATCATCTTCACCATCTCCTTCCTCTTTATTCCCTACCATTTGTTTCAGTCTATGGCCAGAACGTCTCCACGAGGTGGTCGGTCGGGAGAGCCGACTGACGACACTCGGTCGACCCCGGAAGTGGAGGTTTCTTCACTTTCGGGGCCGAACGTTGATCGGCTCCGGGAGCAATACCGCATCCCGGGGCAGTTTCGGCTGTTCGCCCGTGGTGCCGACGGTCGGGTTAACAGCCCGCCTGAGGGCCAAGTGGCCTTCTACTTGGAGGACCTCCGGGCCGGCCTTCGTTTCCCGGTTCCGGAGTTCGTCCGAAACATCCTTGACTATTACGGGCTGTGCCCGGCACAACTCGCGCCGAACTCAGTTCGGCTGATAGTCAGCTTCGCGCTTCTGTGTCGGCTTTTGCCGACCGATCCTCGGATCTCCCTCTTCCGAGCTTTCTTCGTCCTCCGACCCCACCCTAAAGCCCGAGGGTGGTGGTACTTCGTTCCTCGGAAGGGGCTCTCCTTCATTACTGGTCTTCCGTCGTCCATTCATGGATGGAAGAACCAGTTCTTCTTTGCATCATCTTTCACTCCTTGGTGGTTCCCTGTCCGTTGGGGGAATCCCCAAACTGAGCCGAACGAGAACAGTCGGGTGGAGGCCAAAGACCGGAAGGACTTCCACCGGCTGAAGGACATCTCGGTGCCGAAGCAGAGTGAGCTCGTCACCGAGCAGGCCCTGTATGACGCCGGCCTTAGCCCGGTCCCCCGTCTAGGTCGGTTTTTCGTCTTCCTTGCCCTTTTTCTTCTTTTTGTTTCCTCTTTACGGTACTGACCATCTGTCGTCCTTTTGCAGATATGCCGTCGAGATCACGACTGACGGCAGCCGACGTACGTCAGTACGCCGTCCGAAAGAGGCCGGCGCAAGGGGCCGGACCGTCGCGGCCCCCCAAGAGGCCCCATGTAGCTCCACCGAGCGAACCAATCGGGTCGGGGGCGGAGCCCGTCATCGCACTGTCGGCGCCGACAGTGCTTGTCGAAGTCCCGTCCGAGGGACCGTCGGGCGAGGGCGCCACTTCGCCCGAAAGAAGGGCTGCTGAGTCCGTAGATGGCGCGCCGGCCGCCCAACAGGCGAAGGAAGATCGGGAGGAGGCTCACGAACCCGAGCGACCAGCACCTGCCACTGCCCTGTCGGTCGAGACTCGGTCGGGCTCAAGTCTGCCGTCGATTTCCGACGTCAGGGCCTGGGCGGCCGGCCGAGGGAAGGCCCCCATGGCGTCGGGCGACGAAGGAAGGTCGGCTGGCGGAGGATCGACCGACTTCCCGCTCCCCGAAGGTGCGTCGGGCCTGGCCAACCACAACTTGGCCAGGAGACTGTGCCAGGCGCTCCTCCTTCCTGCCGACATCGATGCGATGAAGAACCAGAGTGTCTCCGACATGCTGTCTTCATTTTATCCGATGATGATCCGGGTGAGTTCCTCTTTCCTTTGTTTCCAACATGGTTTCCGTAAGCCCGGTCTCCTGACGGTCGGTCCCGTTTTGTGCAGCTGGTCTTCAACATATCCGAGCTAGAGGTCGGATACCGAAAGTTCGGCGACATGCGCGCGACTTGGAGGGACAAGGTCGCGGCCGTTGAAGCCGACAAGGTCGTCCTAGTCGACCAGCTGCAACAGTCGGTCGAACGGGAGGGCCGACTTGAGGGGGAGGTCTCCCGACTCAAGGGAGCTTTGGCGACGTCGGAGTCGAAGCTGCAGTCGGCCAGGGACGACGCGAAGAAAAAGTCCCGGACCATCCGCCGGCTTTGGCACGAGCGAGACAACTTCGCCAAGGAGCTGGAGGCCGACCGCGAGCAGCTCCGAGTAAGCCTCGAAAATCTTGCCAAGGCCGAAGAAGGCTTGTCCATCGCCCAGGCTGATGCGGACATTGCGAAGGCCGAAGCAGAGTCGGCGAAGGAGGCCTTGGGTCGGGCCGTCGAAGACTTCCGTGACTCGGAAGAGTACCGAGAAGAGCTTCTGGAGAGCGACTTCCTTTCGTATCGGGTCGGGTACGAGGATGCTCGGGAAGTCGTTCGAGGCCTGTACCCAGAAATTGACCTCAGCAGCATAGTTCTGCCAGAATCGGAGGCCCCAGCCACGGAGGAGACGGCCGAACCAGTATCGGAAGGCCTTTCCACCAGGGCGGAAGCCGAAGAAGACGTAGAGCGGGCTACTGAAGATCAGGCGGCCCGGACTACCGAAGCCAGGGCGGATTCGCCGACCGTCCCTCGTCGCTATCCAGTGGAGGAGGCCGACTCCGATGATTAGTCGGTTTTTGTTTTTTCTTTTTTGCTTTTGCTCCGGCTTGTATTCGGGCTTCGGCCCAACTTTGTAAAGCCTATTTTGATCTTCAATGAAATCAAAGTTCTTGGACTTAAACTTTTTTCTTCTGCTTGTCTTTCTCTTTTGATGTGTCGTAGAATGCATCCGAACACGTAAGTCGCCAACCCATATAGATCAGTTAGGACGTTCGGCAATTTGTGCCGCCATGAAGGTAGAATAAGTCCCGACTTTGGATCGGCCTTTCGATGGTCGAGGGCCTAAGTCGGGCGTCCTTCGCCCGGTTGTGAGTCGGGCGCATTCGTTGAGTCGAAAGCCGACCGACCACCGGATAAAGCTCGACAGTCGAGTCCCTTCCGTCGCGTTCAGTCGGATATTGTCCGGTGCATTTAGTCGGGGAAACGACGATAAATCGGATCCCGATACCATTGTGTCGGGTGTTTACACTGCCCTCATGATACACGGTAGTAAGCCGAATATCATCCGGCCGGCCGTAGCTCGGTCGGTAAGTCATGAATGTGACTGTGGTCGCATCGTGTGATAGACGGTGGCAAGCCGAGTATCCTTCGACCGGCCGTAGCTCGGTCGGTAAGTCGCGACGGCGGTCGCGTAGGCCTTTTCGCTTTTCTTTGGTCGGGGCTCAATCGGTAAGTTAGCCGATAGTCTGGCCCGAAAGTTCGACCGTAGAAGGAGTGTCAACTCCCGTCGTCGTGGATGGTTCGGTCCTTGCGAGTGCCCGATACGTCGTCGGCGGTCGGGCAGTCGGTTTCACGCGGACACAAAGTTCGAGTCGGGACGTCGGGACTCGACCTTCTTGGTGAGCGCCGATCGTCCGTCGAAGAGTTAAAACTCCAAAATTTGAAACTGGATTTGTATTCCGAATGAACAAGTACAAAGTTCACTGGTGATACAACTTCAGGTTGTCGGCGTTCCAGATCCGGGGAATGAGTTTCCCTTCCAGAGTCTCCAGTCGGTAAGTCCTCGGCCCATAGGTGCCTGCTACCATGTAGGGCCCTTCCCAGTTCGGAGCCAGCTTCCCTTGGTCCAGGGGCTTCGAGACTTCTGCCTTTCTCAGGACTAAGTCCCCAGTCCTGAAAAGCTTTGGTCTAACCTTGGCATTGTAATATCGGGCTACCTTCTGTCGGTATGAAGCCATGCGAAGTTGGGCCTCGTTCCGCAGTTCGGGGAGAAGGTCTAGGTCGGCCCTCCGGCAATCAGAGTTGTCCGGCTCTTGATACCGCTCGACCCTGGTAGATGGCAGCCCAATCTCGAGTGGAATCATCACCTCCGTCCCATAGGCCAAACCGAAAGGCGACTCCCCGGTCGGAACGCGGGGGGTCATTCGGTAAGCCCACAGAACGGAGCCCAGCTCGTCGACCCAGAGGCCTTTGGCTTCATTTAGTCGGGTTTTGAGCTCGTGTAGTATGGTCCGGTTGGTCACCTCGACTTCGCCATTGGACTGTGGGTGTCCGACTGAAGTCAGTCGGTGCGTGATGTGAAACTTCGCGCAGAAGTCTCTGAAGTCTTGGTTGTCGAATTATCGCCCATTGTCGGTGATAATGGTATGCGGCAATCCGAACCTAAAGATGATGGATTTTTGGACGAAGTCCTCCATCTTCCGTTCGGTAATCTGCGCCAGGGGCTCGGCCTCCACCCACTTGGTGAAGTAGTCGATGGCGACGACTATGAACTTTCTTTGGCCCGATGCTGGAGGGAAGGGACCGAGAATGTCGACCCCCCACTGAGCGAAGGGCCATGGAGCGACGATAGGAGCAATTTGGCTGGCCGGTCGGTGCTGTACGTTGGCGTACTTCTGGCATGGTTCGCACTTCCGGACTAACTCAGCCGCGTCCTTCCTCATGGTGGGCCAGTAGTAGCCCTGTCGCAGGACTTTGTAGGCTAGGGATTTGCCCCCCAAGTGACTCCCGCAGATTCCTTCGTGCACTTCTTGGAGGGCATAATCTGCGTCAGTCGGCCCCAAGCACCTGAGCAAGGGAAGGGAGAACGACCTTTTGTAGAGTCGGTCATCCATGATCACATATTGGGAGGCCGACTATCGGAGCCGCCTGGCCTCCGTGGGATCTTCGAAGCTGATCCCGTCGGTCAGGAACCGAACAATCGGATCCATCCAGTTTGGTTCAGCTGTCAGTTGTAGCACCTCTTCGACCTTGTCGATACTCGGCTGCTCGAGATTCTCCACGAACGTCCGGCCCAAAGAATCGAAAGCCGAGGTCGCCAGTCTGGAGAGTGCGTCGGCCCGGACGTTCTCCGACCTAGGGATGTGGGAAATTTCGAAATACCCGAGGCGCATCACGAGATCCTTCACTTTCTGGAGATATTTTGCCATGGCTGGGTCTCGCGCCTCGAATTCACATTTGACCTGCCCCACGATCAGCTGAGAATCGGAGAATGCCCGGAGGCTGTCGATCCCAAGTTCCTTCGCCATCCTCAAGCCGGCAAGAAGCGCTTCATACTCGGCTTGGTTATTGGTTGCTTTGAAGTCGAATCGGAGGGCGTACTCGGTGACTACCCCATCAGAGTTGGTGAGCAGGAACCCAGCCCCGCTCCCTTGAGCGTTTGAAGCTCCGTCGATGTGTAGTACCCAGGTGGAGATTGGGTCTGGCTCGGAGACCGCGTCTCGTCTCGGGTCCATACCTTCCGACCCTTGGTCGGCCGTCGGACATTCGGCGATAAAGTCGGCCAGGACCTGGGCCTTTAAGGTAGGTCGCAGTCGGTACTGTATGTCGAACTCGCTGAGCTTCATCTCCCACTTCGCTAGTCGTCCCGAGGTATCAGGTCGGTGCAATATCGCCCTCAGGGGCTGGTTGGTGAGAACCACAATGGCATGCGCCTGGAAGTATGGGCGGAGTCGTTGTGCGGAGACGGTCAGGGCGAAAATCATCTTTTTCGTCTCCGAATATCGAGCTTCAGCGCCGCGGAGCACTCTGCTGGTATAGTAGATAGGCTGATGGGTTCGGCTCTCATTCTCTCTGACAAGCACCGAACTGACCGCCTCAGGGGAGGTGGCCAAATAGAGATACAATGTCTCCCCGACCTCCGGCTTCACAAGCAGAGGCGGGGAAGCCAAGTACCTCTTCAGGTCCTCGAAGGCCCGTTGGCACTCATCCGACCAAGAGAAGCCCTTCGCCTGCCTCAGAGTTTTGAAGAACGAGAGGCACCTTTCAGCCGATCGAGAGATGAATCGGCTGAGAGCGACGATTTTTTCATTCAACTGCTGGACCTCCTTCTTGGTGTTCGGATGGCGCATGTCGATGATTGCCTTTATTTTCTCAGGGTTAGCCTCGATTCCTCGCTGAGAAACGAGGAATCCGAGAAACTTTTCCGAGGTCACCCCAAAAGCGCACTTAGTCGGATTCAGCTTCATTCTATGTCGTCGTAGAGTGCGGAAGGTTTCTTCGAGATCTCGGACATGATCCGGAATCCGTGCACTTTTCACCAGCATGTCGTCCACGTACACCTCCATGTTGCGCCCGATCTGGTCTTTAAAGACCTTATTGACGAGTCGTTGGTAGGTGGCGCCGGCATTCTTCAGCCCGAAGGGCATTACTCGATAGCAGTAGAGGCCCTTGGGGGTCACGAAGGCAGTGTGCTCCTCGTCTTCAGGCGCCATCCGGATCTGATTGTACCCGGCAAAGGCGTCCATGAAGCTGAGCAGTCGAAATCCGGAGGTCGCATCCACCAGCTGGTCGATCTTTGGAAGTGGAAAGCTATCTTTTGGACAGACCCGATTCAGATCGATGTAGTCAATACAAATCCTCCACTTTCCGTTGGCTTTCTTGACCATGACAACATTGGCGAGCCAATCGAGATATGCGGCTTCTCTGATGAAGCCTGCCTCGAGCAGCTTGTCCACTTCTTCGTCGATGGCCTTCTGCCTTTCGGGAGCAAAAGACCTTTTCTTCTGCCTCACCGGCCTCACCGTCGGGTCGATGTTGAGTCGGTGAGTTATTGTCTCCGGGGGGATGCCCGACATATCTGCTGCCGACCAAGCAAATATGTCGGTGTTGGCCGTCAGCAGCTCCGTCAACCGTTGCCGTTCTGGGTCGGGTAGTTGAGACCCGACCCATACCTTCCGGTCGGGGTTTTCCGCAATCGGGATCGACACGAGCTGTTCGGCCGGCGAGCCCCGTTCTTCCTCCTCCCGTTGGTCTAGTTTGTCGATCATCAGGGAGCTCCTCAACTCGTCGCTCTGAGCGGAGATCTGGAAGCATTAGCGAGCGAGCTGTTGGTTTCCGCGCATCTCCCCGACTCCGTTCCTGATCGGAAACCGAACCAGGAGATGGTACGTTGAGACAATCGCCTTGAGGGTGTTTAGTCCGGGTCTTCCAAGTACGGCGTTGTAGGCCGAAGGTACTCGGATGACCGCAAAAGTCAAATGAACCGTGCTTTGTCGTGGTTCGGTGCCGACCGTCACGGGCAGGGTAATTTCACCTTCCGTCGCGACGGCGTCCCTGGCAAAGCCTATCAAGGGCGTAGGGATCCTCTTGAGTCGGTCGGTTGATAGTCGCATCCGGGAGAAGGTCGAGTAAAACAAAACGTTTGTTGAACTTCCATTATCTACAAAAAAAAATTTTACATCATAGTTTGCTATTGTTGCCGAGACAACAACAGCGTCGTCGTGGGGAGTTTGGATGCCCCGAACGTCTTCCTCCGTAAAAGTAATCAGGTCGTCCGGGCGCAGCTTCTTCGTGGGCTCCCCTCCAGCAGTCGTCCCCGGGCCAAGTCGTTTGGAAATCATATTGTTGACCCCGGCCGTCGGCTGATTAGTGGTCGCTTCCTCAGTCGGCTGGGGTCGTCGGTCGGCCACTGGTCGAGTCGGCGGGTTTCTCCGAAATTTACCGAGATACCCTCGACGGATGAGAGCTTCGATCTCATCCTTAAGCTGGATGCATTGCTCGGTATTGTGGCCGTGGCCCCGGTGGAATCGGCAGTACTTCCGTCGGTCGAGGCCTTTTGCCTTCAGAGGCGGAGGCCGTCGCAGGTATTCTTCCCCTTCGATCTCCATCAAAATCTGCGCACGGGGAGCAGAGAGAGGAGTGTAGGAGTCATACCTGGGGCGTGTCGGCCTTGGAGTCTGCCGTCGGGGCGACTTTTGGTTTCGTCGCGGAGGCGAGACCCGACCATCGGTCGGGGGCCTGCTAGGTCCGGCGGGGTCCCGACCCTTCATTCGCTTCTCCTTTGGGCCCTTGAACTCGGTCGAGCGCCGGTCGGAGGCTCCTTCGTCCGCGCGCATATATTTGTACACGCGATCCAACAATTCGGCATACGTCCGGGGTAGGGTCTTGTCCAGGGAGTAAGTGAACCGAGACGCCCTCAGCCCCCGTTTCATGGCCGAGATAGCCATGTCTTTGTTGAGGTCCCAGACCTCGAGCGTGGCCGTATTAAATCGCGCCACGAAGTGTCGGAGCGTCTCATTTTTCCCCTGCTTGAGGGAGAAAAGGCTGTTCGACGTTCGCGGCGGCTTCTGGCTGGTGCTGAAGTGAGCCACGAAAGAGTGCTCGAGCTGTCTGAAGGAGTGGATACTTTCCGATCGAAGATCGGAGTACCAAACCCTGGCAGCTTTGCGGAGCGTGGCGGGGAAGCCGATGCAAAAGAGAGCGTCGGTTGCCCCCTGAATCGTCATGAGAGCTTTGTAGCTCTCCAGGTGGTCGATTGGGTCGGTGGAACCGTCGTAGGGCTCCATGTGCGGCATCTTGAACCGACTGGGGATCGATTCGTCGAGAATGAGTCGGGAGAGAGGTTGGGCGGTCTGGAAGTCGACGTCGTTCGAAGACTTCTGTCCGTCCACCTGCAACTGTGCAAGCCGACGGTCGATTTTCTCGAACCTACGTTCGTAGTCGTCCGTCCGTCGGTGCTGGGAGACCCCAGGAGTGGAGTCTCCGGAGGATTTCGAGAGTGAGGCGGACGGCGTTCGCGGTCGCTTCTCATTCCTCGCTCGTTCCAGCGGGGAGGGAGAAGGCTGCTGGGATCGACGGGCATCGCACCGCAGCCGCCCCTCCTCCTCTCCGTGGGAGCGCTGTGGCAGGCGCTCGCGCGGAGGCGACGGAGATCGACGCGGGCGTCGGCGGCTGCTCTTGGAGGGCATCGGATGTGCCGCCGGTTGCCCGACCGATGATGGCGGCAGCCGTGCCGGTTGTTGCTGGAGGTTTTTGACCGCGTCCGTCAGCACGGTCATTTGCCGTACGATTGCCGCGATCTGCACCTCCGTGGTCACCGCGGGGTGCGGAGAGCTGGGTTCCGTCGCGGAGGGTGGAGGGGAGGCCTCTTCTCGGCGGGAAGAGCGCCTCGCCGATCCGGTGACTCTCGATTGTTGAGCTCTTGTCTTTGTCATTAGTGTCTACTAGGCCCCCCTACCTGGCGCGCCAATCTGTTGCGGCCAATCCCCTCGTCGTCTGGTCGCCGGGAACGAGCGCCTGCAAAAGAAAATCCACGCTGACCGGAGGCAGCTCCGGCGGGGACCCTCCGACGGTCAAGTCAGGGAGGAGACTAGGCAACAGTGAGAAGAAAGTAAAGAACTCAACGAAAGGGTGAGGGGGCGAGCCTGTCGTTTCGAAGGGCCTCTAGCACTGTAGCCTTCCCCGATATATATAGTGGAGCGTAGTATGGCGCCGTCATTAATGGCGCAGACAATTGAGGAATTGTCAACTCACTGTAGACTGTCAGAGTCGCCGTGAAAGTGTCACATCATCGTGGGGCTGTCAAATCACTAGGGTTGATAATGCCCTAGGTGGGATAATGCCCTTAGGCGGCAGTGCCGCATGCTGCTGTCAGGGCTGACAGTCTCCGGCAGCTGTACGGCGATCGGAGAAGTCGACCGACCTTAGGTCGGTGGCCAGCTGTGTGGCGTCGGGTGGAGATTCGGGCCCCTCCGACGGTCAGTCGGGCAGGTTGCGAGAGTCGGCCATCAGACTCCCTGGTACAGTCGGTAGAGAGCCGTTAATCAGTCGGTAATGGCGTCCGGCGATCGGTCGATTGGTCAACAGTCGGTCGGTCGGTCGGGTATGTCCGATTATGAGTCGGCATGAGCAGGGCCGGTCGATAATCCCCAACACAAGTAAAGAACAGGTTAAAGATGAGAAGAAAATCTTGTTGTCTGTATCCAAGGATAATGAATCCTAATTAGCTCATTCTTTAATCTACTATGAGTACATGGGAGTCATGAAGAATTAAAGAAGACTGATGATATTCATTCATATTCTGAACTTTTTAGGCCATAAATCATAAATAGCTCTCTCTGTTTTTGGTGGTTGATTCCAACTCCTCATGTCATGTAACAGCACAGGACTTCATCCTCAAAAGGGTAGCTGGAAGGTATCACTTGGGTTCTTGTATAAGTATCCAAGATCTTTCCAGCACACAATTTATGTGGGACTAAACACACACCGATATGGGCTCTAACATATCGCCCCATTTAAGTTTTGAAATCCTTGCTACTCTAAGGGTCTAGATCCAATCAAATCTAATCACAAACACCACATTTGATCCATGGTTAGCTCTAAAAGGTTTTGTATTATAGTATTTCCTAGTCCATATGGACCATAGGCTAAGTCCACTCTGATACTATTTCTCAATTTGTGCATGTCATCTTTGTATAGGGGCTATGCTAATCTTCTCAATATCATTCCAATTTTATCAGTCCTATCATGGTGTTTGTTATTGGATTTGTTTAGATTTAGATCCTTAACATAGTAAGGATGCTAAGATTTAGATGAGGAAAGTATGTGAAAGCACGTACATGAATCTTGTCTATTTCCTTTTTTTTTTTCCTTCATTTTGATGTTTTCCAAGTGTTTGTGATGAGATAAATGAATCTTGGTTATTGCAATTCTGTTGGAAACATGGTTGAGTCAAACTAAGTGCTCAATATTCTTATGAAAGGAGCTGAGAGTTAGAAATTTCACATTAAAGTTTTGGAATCCATTTTTGGCCTTCTAAGCAAAGTTTATGTTGATCATGGTGCTTGGGATAGTTTTTGGCTGTTTTCAGTAGGCTGTCCCTTAGTAATTTAAACATTAAAATGAGTGCCAAAAAAAAAAACTATATTTTGACTGTATATGTGTTTTTTCCTAATAATTCTGGTGATGAAGTCAGGAACTAATGTCTTCCTATTTATCAAGATTTTGTAGCCCATCATACAGGTTACACCTGCTTAACATTAATCATGCATTTATTTTTAAAGCATTGACAGATTTTCTTCTCCTCAATGTGCAGGAATGGGAGCTGACCAGGAAGAACAAGATTATTTGTTATTTATGTTTAAAGATGCTCATTTAATCGAAGTGATTGCCCATGAAGCTGAAGCTGAATATAACATGAAATCTCCTGCCATACTTGAGAAGTTTATCAAAGTTCTTGCTTGTTTTGTATGATGGAGCACAAGTAATTACTAGTGAAGGCTGTGTCATACCTCGCTCTTAATTTCTTGCTAACTCAACTATAGACCTTTATGCACATTACTTTTTAGTGGTTATATTACACTGGTAATGTGCCTGATTGCTGGTTGTTACAACTGTGGCGGCTATGTGAGACCTGCACCTGAGAACTTGTACACAGTTGCATGAATCACCTCAAAATGAAATAGGTTAGAGCAATTGAGAAAGATGCACTTGAGGTTTGGTGCTCATGGGAATACCAGTTTGGGTTTCCCTGCCTGAATAGCATAAATTTACAATGTAAAAAGATTCTGCATGTTAGGGGGCAAATCAAAACACTTTTAGCATTACTTCAATAGGCAGCTGAAGAGGATTTCTCCATGGCCGCTATCCTGAATAAAAGGACTAGTTCGTCCATAGGTATCATCTACCATGATGTCAATATATTGATCAAAATATTCTAAAATCTTTCTTTTGGTTTTAAATATTGCAATTGTTTGCTTAAAATGAGGATCCATGTCAGTTTTTGCCGGTTTTTGACGCCTTGATCTGGGGTATGTCTGGTCTCTTGAACGAGGTGTTGGATGGTGAAAAAGTATAAAGAGTACAAAAATAGATGTAATGGTATTCTCCTTTTTGAAAAATATTACTTTTTTTTTCTTTTATATTTTTCCGTACAATCAACGAAGTCTTAATACCTCGTTTATTTTTTACATTGTTGTTGTCTATGTGAATTATTTGGCTAAGAAGAAAAAAAAGAAAATTATGCACATGCAAGAAAGAAAAATAAAAATATGATTAAAATTTATATTTTTTATTAAAATAATAATGATGATGATGATTATGATAATGATGGTATCAGAATCGGCGCATTGCATTAGATAAAATCGGCGCGCAAGTTGCCGGTTCCCTTATCAGCTCCGAGGAAACCGCCAAAAAGATCCCTCGGTGGTGAGTGGTATAGTCACAGCCATCGATTTACTTGATATACGTCCAGCCCCAGGAGCAAATGCGGCCAGAGCTCATTTCTCGTCACACTAATCAGGATCAGGGGGATCGCAAGGACTCAAGAGTGGACGGCTGTGATCTGGTAAGCAGCTGTAGCCTCTTACCCTTCAAATATCTCCGAAGCCCTCACCTAAAGCCCAAGCCCCTCCTCCATCCCCTTCAATCCGATTACGCCAGACGGCCCGAGAAGGATCCACAAACCCTAGGGTTTCTCAGAAATTCGCTAGGGTTTTTCGCGCTTCTCCCACTCCCCAATCTTTCCTGCCATGGCCTCCTTCGTCGCCATCCATCGCGCCGGCAACTCCATGCTCGCCGTCACCCTATCCAAGGTCCGCCTCCCCCTCCCGCTCCCCTCCTCCCCTCTCCTCCTCAAAACCTTCAAACTCTCGCCTTTCCCCTCCCGAGCCCTCGCTGCCCGATGCCTTTCCACCTCCTCCGCCGCCCCTAACTTCCAGCGGCCGGCCCCCTCCGACCCCCGCGCCTTCCCCCACGACCGCAACACTAATCCTGGCCCTTGGCCCCCTCAGAACCACCAGCGGCCCCCATTCAACCACCGCCTCCCCGTCGATAATCGCCCTCCCATGGACTACGGCCGAACCCCTGTCAACGGCCCGCCTCCTCCGGCCGCCCCCGCTGCCGCCCCTCCTACTGCCTCAGCCCCTCCTCCAGGTCCCATCGATCTCATGGCCCTCTGTAGAGAGGGGAAGGTCAAGGAGGCCGTCGAGTTCTTTAGCCAGGGCATCCGCCCCGACCCCCGACCTTCTTCGCCCTCGTCGCCTCCTGCTCCGATTCAAAGTTCCTTGAAGAACTCAAGAAGATCCACGAGTTCTTCATCCGATCCCCCTTCCGTGCTGACCTTCAGATCAATAACAAGCTGCTGGAGATGTACGAGAAGTGTGGGAGCATGAACGATGCCCGTCGAGTGTTCGACGGAATGCCTGACCGGAATATGGATTCGTGGCATCTGATGATTGATGGGTATGCGTCAAATATGCAGGGAGATGATGGACTGCAGATGTTCGAGCAGATGAGGAGAGTGGGGGTGCACCCTGATAGCCGGACCTTTCTGGCAGTCTTAGCTGCTTGTGCTAGTGCTGAAGCAGTTGAGGAGGGATTCATACATTTTGATTCCATGCATAAAGAATACGGTATTGCCCCTGGGATCGAGCACTACATTAGGATAATTGAAGTGCTCGGGAAGTCAGGGCACCTCAATGAGGCAGTAGAGTTCATTGAGAAGTTGCCGTTTGAGCCACCGGCAGCCATTTGGGAGTCGTTGAAGAATTTAGCATGGGCACAGGGGATATAGATCTTGAGGACCAGGCTGAGGAGCTTTTGATTTCTATAGATCCATCCAAGGTGAACCCTGCAAAGATCCCCACCCCATCAGCTAAGAGGCGGCCTGGTATTAACATGCTTGATGGAAGAACAAATTGGGGAGTACCGTTTGCCTCCGAAGATTGAGAAGAAACCAGTGAAGGAGCAAGTCTATGTGCCAGACACGAGATATGTGCTTCATGATATTGATCAGGAGGCCAAGGAACAAGCTTTGCTTTACCACAGTGAGAGGTTGGCAATTGCTTATGGGCTGATCAGCACACCTGCAAGGACACCGCTTAGGATCATTAAGAACCTTAGAATATGCGGTGACTGCCACAATGCAATTAAGATTATGTCAAAGATTGTTGGGAGGGAACTTATTGTTAGGGACAACAAGCGGTTCCATCACTTCAAGGATGGCAAGTGCTCCTGTGGAGATTACTGGTGAAGTTGCTGCCTCCATGAAGAGTATGGGCATGGACCACCTTCCTTGGATTTGCCAACTTAATGCTTAAATAGGATGCCATGCTTTTTGGCAGTGCTAAGGGTAACCATTTGACCATCATTAGACGATGAATGTGGTTATTGTTCACTGCATTTGGTTGTAGATTGCTTGTACTGAAATTCTATTTCGTACTGATAGGTTAAAGGTACTTGCTTATTGAACTGAACATGAAAACTATAAGTATTTAATATTGTCTTCCCCTTGTGTAATCTAATTGTCATATTTCCTATCAGGGGAAATCACAGTAGATAAGACCTCTTGGATATTTGCTTTACGACAGCTATAACTTTCTTTATTGGATTAAGCATATTCTCGTTATATTTTTTTCTAAAGGTATTAGAAGAATGGTAGCCCCTCAATGTGGATTGCTTTTTATCCTATTTATTTTCTTCATTTCATTTAGAAGCTTTTCATGGATTCCCTTCTGAAATTAAACTCTTTTATTGGGATTGTATTGTTATTTGTTACCTTCCCTATAACTTTTTTTGGCGTTCAGAATATAGTATCAGATAGTATTGATTGGAAACTCGGAGTTCTAACAGGTATGACTGAGGAGAGTAAGAGATTATGGTAGGTGGGATAGTGGTATGGTATTGTAACTAGTTTTTGTTGTTTCATTGCCTCTACTTTGTAGAGATGGACTGTAATCATGCATGGTTATGATGCATTGAGAGGGGAAAACCACAGAGTCAAACTTCATTCTTGGTTTTTGTTAGTAAGCAACCTTAAGGAGATTAAACAATTTAAGGAAGAGTGTTAAATGGGAGGCTGCAGTTTTCTCAAAGGAATTTTAGGACTAGTCAAAAGATTCACAGATCTTATTCAAATCCTTTGTTGTGTGAATTGGTGAGGACAGCAAGGGAGAAGAGTATAGCAATATGAGAGGAG